>NC_134070.1:470547-512660 GCF_965140245.1 Athene noctua
GATCCCCCCCCCGAAAAAAAATAACATTTATATAAAAAAAAAATAACAAAGGAACGAGGCGGCAGCCATGAAACGCCGCGTTCCTCGCTCGAAGCGCTTCGCCCGCGGGATTTGTTGCCAAAACACCCCAAAACCCTCATTTTTTTTTTGCGGAGAAAAAGGAATTTCCGCTCTGGGGAGGTTGCCCCCCCCCCGACAGCCGCCCCTTTCCTTCCTTTTCACTTTCTTATTTTAATTTTATTTATTTTTATTTTTTTTTTTGGCGCAGGTTCCCCGTCCGGGGCGACGGACGCTGCGCTTACATCAGCCGCGACGGCGTCGGCAGCGACTTGTGCTCCCGGAAAAAATCTTCCGTCTGCAGCCACCCCCAAAACGGGCGCGGCGGGCTGCAGGAGACCCAAATCCGTCGGAATTTCACCTAAAATATTCCCGCCGCCGCAACGTGGTAACGCGGCTTCCGGCGTTATTTATTTATTTCGATTTTTTCTGATAAAAGGTAAAACCGCCGGGATGTGAGGGCAGGATCCTTCCCCCGCTCCTCAAGCGCCTTCTGGATTTTTTTTTTTTTTTTTAATTTTTTTAAATTTTTTTTTTAAATTTTTTAATTTTTTTTTTTTTTTTTTTTTAAAAATTTTTTTTTTTCACGGCTCGAAGGAGCACGCGGCAACGGCCGGAAGGTTCCGGAAACGTCCCCGACGCGTCGGGCCTTGCCGGGCTCGGCCTTGCTGAGCTCGGCCTTGCTGGGCTCGGCCTTGCTGAGCTCGGGCTCTGGTTTTGGGGCAGATTTGGAGGAATTGGAAACGCAGAGGGGGGGAAGGAAGATCCCAACCGCCCCGAGAAGCCGCCAAACGGTTCTGCTGGGATTTCTTTTTTTTTTTTTATTTTATCCCTTTTTAAAAAAAAATTTATCCTTTTTTTTTTTTTTAAATTTTATCCCTTTTTTTTTTTTATTTTATCCCTTTTTTTTATTTTATCCCTTTTTTTTATTTTATCCCATTTTTTTATTTTATCCCTTTTTTTATTTTATCCTAGTTTTCTTTGCTTTTATCCCGGTTTATTTTTTGGCTTTTATCCCTTTTTTTTTTTTTTTTTTTTTGGCTTTTATCCCGTTTTTTTTTTTTTGGCTTTTATCTTGGGGTTTTTTTGGCTTTTATCCCGTTCTTTTTTTATTTTATCCCTTTTTTTTAAAAAATTTTATCCCGTGTTTTTTTAATTATATCCTGTTTTTTTTTTTAATTTTATCCCTTTTTTTTTTTCTTTTATCCCTTTTTTTTTTTTCTTTGCTTTTATCCCGGTTTTTTTTTTTTTGGCTTTTATCCCCCCTTTTTTTTGCTTTATCCCTTTTTTTTTTTTTGCTTTATCCCTTTTTTTTGCTTTATCCCTTTTTTTTGCTTTATCCCTTTTTTTTGCTTTATCCCT
The DNA here is from genome assembly GCF_965140245.1 of Athene noctua. Classification (NCBI taxonomy): domain Eukaryota; kingdom Metazoa; phylum Chordata; class Aves; order Strigiformes; family Strigidae; genus Athene; species Athene noctua. Next base: position 471,967 of record NC_134070.1, read on the forward strand.
TTTTTTTGCTTTATCCCTTTTTTTTGCTTTATCCCTTTTTAAAAATTTTATCCCTTTTTTTTATTTTATCCCTTTTATTTTATCCCTTTTATTTTATCCCTTTTTTTTTTATTTTATCCTTTTTATTTTATCCCTTTTTTTTTTATTTTATCCCTTTTTTTATCCCGTTTTCTTTTTTTTTCGCTTTTACCCCGGTTTGGTTTTTTTTGCCTTTATCCGTGTTTTTTTTTTTTTTTTGCTTTTATCCTTGTTGGGTTTTTTTTTGCCTTTATCCCCCTTTTTTTTTTCCCTCTTCTGTTGTTTCCCTCCGGTTTAACCTCGGTGGCCTCTTTCTGGCAAATCCAGTGGAAGGGGGCGGCGAAGCTTTGGGGGTTCAGCCCCCCCCAGATCGTGGCACGAGCCTCCTCCTCCTCGTGACCCAACACCCGAAACCATCAGTCCCGCGCTTTTACCCCCCCCCGACAGAATTTACCTCATTCCGGCCTTTTCCACCCTTTTTTTTGGGGGGTGAAGCAGAAGCGTTGAGGAGACACTGCTCCCCCCAAATCTTGTCCCTCCTTGTCCCCCCCAAAACCTTGCCCCTCCTCCCCAGACCCCCCCCCCCCCCCCATTTCTTGACCTAATAAACATTAGTCCTGAAATAGAAAATGCCTTTTTTTTTTTTTTTTCCTACCTGCTGGGGGCCACCATAAAAACTCCCCCCCCCCCCCCCGGTGAAATCTCCCCCCGCTTTCGCGCTTGGCCCTGGGTGTAAAACAGGAGCGATGGGGCAGAGGGTTCCAGTGGCAAACTGGGAGCTGGGCAAGATCGGTGGGAGCGCGGGCTGGCAGCAAAACCATGATTTTTTTTTTAATTTTTAATTTTTTTTTAATTTTTAAAATTTTTTTAATTTTTAAAATTTTTTTTGGAAATTTTTGGAAATTTTTGGAAATTTTTGGAAATTTTGAATTTTAATTTTTTGTAATTTTAAAAATTTTTAAATTTTTTTAATTTTTCCATTTTTTTCCATTTTTTTCCATTTTTTTCCATTTTTTTCCATTTTTTTCCATTTTTTTCCATTTTTTTCCATTTTTTTCCATTTTTTCCCATTTTTTTCCCATTTTTTAAATTTTTTTATTTTTTTGGATTTTTTTTGCAATTTTTTTGGATTTTTTTGGAATTTTTGGGGGGTTTATTTGTTTTTTTTTTGAAATTTTTGGAATTTTTTTGATTTTTTTTGGATTTTTTTTTTTAATTTTCTTGGAATTTTTAAATTTTCTTTTTATTTTTTCCGGATTTTTTTGGATTTTTTTTTAATTTTTTTTTTTATTATTTTTTGGAATTTTTTTGGATTTTTTTTTTAAATTTTTTCGATTTTTTTCAGTTTTTTCAATTTTTTTTCAATTTTTTCAATTTTTTTTCAATTTTTTCAATTTTTTTTCAATTTTTTCAATTTTTTTTCAATTTTTCCAATTTTAAATTTTTTTTCCAATTTTAAAATTTTTTTCCAATTTTAAAATTTTTTTCCAATTTTTAAAAATTTTTTCCAATTTTTAAAAATTTTTTCCAATTTTTAAAAATTTTTTCCAATTTTTAAAAATTTTTTTAACATTTTTTTAAAATTTTTTTTTTTTGTTGCTTTCACCTTTCTCCTATCATCTCTGAGCTCCTATTTCTGCGGTTTTATCCCCCAAAATCCTCCCTGGCAGCGCAGATTCGGGGCAGGAAGGGAAAAATCTGCCACAATCTTGAGGTTGCGTTTTTTTTTTTTTTTTTTTTTGGTGGAAACCAAAACTTTTTTTAACCGAATTCCAGGGCGACGCTGACAAGTTTCCCCCCAACTTTCTCCTCCACGCTCTCCAGCTTTTTTTTTTTTTTTTTTTGTCCGGACAATCCTTTGCTGCCTCCTCCGAGGGGCCTGTGGCTGAGTGTCCCCCCCCGCGACACCCGAGGCCTTTTTTCTGCTCTTTCACCCCCCTCCAGGTGCTTTTTTTTTTTTTTTAAATTTTTTTTTGGGGGGAAAACGTGGGCTGGAAAATAATCGGGGTGGGGAGAGAGGAGAAGTGTTGAGGGCGGGAGGATGATGGGGGGGGGATGGAAATCAGGAGGTTTTAGGGGGGGTCTTGGGGTGTTTTTCTGTTGGTTTTTTTTTTTTTTTCCTGATGGATTTGGGGAGATTTTCACCTTTTTGATGGATGACGGCCCTCGCTGCTTACCCACAGCACGCTCCCGATCCCAGCAGCGCCCAGTACCACCAGCGACCTGCGACGGGGCCCATACTGGGGAGCCAGGGAACAAGCCCTTGTCTTTCCTCTGTTTTTTTTTTTTGTTTTTTGTTTTTTTTTTTTTTTTTTTTTTAAACCCATTTTTTGACAGAAAAAAAGCCCCGCGAGCCTCTGGGATGGTGAGCTCGGTTGAAACCTGAAGCTCTTCTCTCAGCTCTTTTTTTTTTTTTTTAAAGCTGTGGGGCAGCTCGAGTGTAAAAATAGTGTGTAAAAAAGTGTAAAAATAAAGAAGTGGAAAAAAGTGTAAAAGTAAAGTGGGGAAAAGTGGAAAAACTGTAAAAGTAAAGTGGAAAAAAAGTGGAAAAAGTGTAAAAGTAAAGTGGAAAAAAAGTGGAAAAAGTGTAAAAATGAAGTGGAAAAAAGTGGGAAAAGTGTAAAAATGAAGTGGAAAAAAGTGGGAAAAGTGTAAAAATAAAGAAGTGGAAAAAAGTGGGAAAAGTGTAAAAATGAAGTGGAAAAAAAGTGGGAAAAGTGTAAAAATAAGTGGGAAAAAGTGGGAAAAGTGTAAAAATGAAGTGGAAAAAGTGTAAAAATAAAGAAGTAGAAAAAAGTGGGAAAAGTGTAAAAATAAAGAAGTGGGGAAAAGTGGAAAAACTGTAAAAGTAAAGTGGAAAAAAGTGGAAAAAGTGTAAAAATGAAGTGGAATAAAAGTGGGAAAAAGTGGAAAAAGTGTAAAAGTGGGGAAAAAGTGGAAAAAATGTAAAAATGAATTGGAAAAAAAGTGGAAAAAGTGTAAAAATAAAGAAGTGGGAAAAAGTGGGAAAAGTGTAAAAATGAAGTGGAAAAAAGTGGGAAAAGTGTAAAAATAAAGAAGTAGAAAAAGGTGGGAAAAGTGTAAAAGTAAAGAAGTGGGAAAAAGTGGGAAAAGTGTAAAAATGAAGTGGAAAAAAAAGTGGGAAAAGTGTAAAAATGAAGAAGTAGAAAAAAGTGGGAAAAGTGTAAAAGTAAAGAAGTGGGAAAAAGTGGGAAAAGTGTAAAAATGAAGTGGAAAAAAAAGTGGGAAAAGTGTAAAAATGAAGTGGAAAAAAGTGGAAAAAGTGTAAAAATAAAGTAGAAAAAAGTGGGAAAAGTGTAAAAATAAAGAAGTGGGAAAAAGTGGGAAAAGTGTAAAAATGAAGTGGAAAAAAGTGGAAAAAGTGTAAAAATAAAGAAGTAGAAAAAGGTGGGAAAAGTGTAAAAATAAAGAAGTGGGAAAAAGTGGGAAAAGTGTAAAAATAAAGAAGTGGGGAAAAGTGGAAAAAAGTGTAAAAGTAAAGTGGGGAAAAGTGGAAAAACTGTAAAAGTGGAAAAAGTGTAAAAATGAAGTGGAAAAAAAGTGGGAAAAGTGTAAAAATGAAGTGGAAAAAGTGTAAAAATAAAGAAGTGGGAACAAGTGGAAAAAGTGTAAAAGTAAAGAAGTGGGAAAAAGTGGAAAAAGTGTAAAAGTAAAGAAGTGGGAAAAAGTGGGAAAAGTGTAAAAATGAAGTGGAAAAAAAGTGGAAAAATGCAGTTTTGAACCCGAGCTGGTAGTTTTATTTTCCGGTTATTATCTCGACGCCTCGGCGGTGGCGGCTCCGGCGGCTCCGGGACAGGAGAGCGGCGGCGCTCGGCGAGGTCTGGGTGCCTCCGGGGGTGGGGAGGCCCCACCCTTGTGAGGAATATTTTATTTTTTTTTTTGTTTTTTTACCGTCAAATTGAATCCTAAAACTCCTTCTGCCCCAGCGGCGTGCCCAGTTGGCCAAGAAACCCAACGGCATCCTGGCTTGCGTCGGCACCGGCGTGGCCAGCAGGGACGGGGAAGGGATCTGCCCCGCGGGGAGGCCGCCCCTCGATTCCCGGGCTCAGTTTTGGGGCCCCCTCACCCCCCAAAAAAAAAAAAAAAAAAATATTGAACGACTCGAGCGTGGCCAGAGAAGGGCAACGGGGCTGGGGCAGGGCCTGGAGCACAGGTCTGCTGGGGAGCGGCTGGGGGAACTGGGCGGGTTGGGAAGGGTCAATGTTGGGTTGATGGTTGACTGGAGGATCTTCAAGGTCTTTCCCAACCTTGACGATTCTACAAAATTCCCCCCGTAGAGGGGATGGGAACATCCTTCCATTTTTTTTTTTTTTTTCTGCTCTATTTACCCAAACCTGCCCCGCGTGTTGTACCAAGCCCAACCCATCAGGCCACGATCTTTATTTTTTTTAAAAAATTTCTTATTTTTTAAATTTCGGAACGCTGGACCCGGGCAGAACCCGGCGGAGCAACAAAGCCTCTCGCAACGTGTTCTGCGCTCTCTGATCCTCCCTGCAGGAGCTGAAAAGAAAAAGCTCCCTCCGAGCAAAACCAAATTTGCTGCTCGTGGGGCGGCTTAGTTCTGGTTTTAAATCAGCTGCCCCGCCCACCCGCCCTAAACTTCTTTTTTTTTTTTCCCCTCCCTTTTTTTTTTTTTTTCTCTTTCTAAAACCTGTTTTTCTTCTCTTTCTCTCCCCCCTCTCGGTGTTTTCATCTTCTCTTACTTTCCTTCCGCCTTCTTTCTCCTTTTTCCCCCTTCCTCCTTTTTTTTCCTCCTTCCTTTTTTTTCCCCCTTCCTCCTTTTTTTTCCCCCTTCCTCCTTTTTTTCCGCCTTCCTTTTTTTTCCTCCTTCCTCTTTTTCCCCCTTCCTTTTTTTTCTTTTTTTTCTGCCTTCCTCCTCCTTTTTCCCCCTTCCTCCTATTTTTCCCCCTTCCTCCTTTTTTTCCTCCTTCCTCCTTTTTTTTCCGCCTTCCTCCTTTTTTTTCCTCCTTCCTTTTTTTTCCACCTTCCTCCTTTTTTTTCCCCCTTCCTTTTTTTTCCTCCTTCCTTTTTTTCCCCTTCCTCCTTTTTTTCCCTCCTTCCTTTTTTTTCCCCTTCCTCCTTTTTTTTCCCCCTTCCTCCTTTTTTTTCTCCTTCCTTTTTTTTCCCCCTTCCTCCTTTTTTTTCCTCCTTCCTTTTTTTTCCGCCTTCCTCTTCCTTTTTCCCCCTTCCTCCTTTTTTTTCCTCCTTCCTCCTTTTTTTTCCTCCTTCCTCCTTTTTTTTTCCTCCTTCTGGAGGGGAAGAGAGAGGGGAAAAAAAAAAAAAAGCTGGGGAGTTTGAGCAGAAGTTTATGGCTGCTCTGCTTCCTCAAAAAAAAAAAAAAATTCACCACTGATGAGGTCTAGGGGTTGGATGCGGAGCGAAGGCAGAGCCTAAAGTTGGGTTTTGAGGTGGTGGAGGGTGCACGTCGAGAGCAGCCCCGAAATTGCCTGAAATCGCCTTAATTTAGAGCAGGAGTAACCCCCCCCGGCACGGAGGGGGGCAGCCGGAGGGACGTGGGTCTCTCCAGACCTCGTCTCCACCCGGATCTCAGCAGCTTTGCTTCCCCATCGAGCGTTGGCTCACGTTGGGCTTGTTGGGAATTTATTTTTTGCGACTGAAAGAGGGGGAAAAAAAAAAATAAAAAAAAATCAAGTTTCCTCTCCCCCATCCCTTCCCGGCTTTGTGTGAGCCAAGATCTCGCCTTAGAGGATGTTTAATCCAGTCAACATTCTCCATCTTGGAGACATCCACAACACGAGCATGAAGAAGCAAGAAGAACCCCCCGAAAAAAAAAAAAAAAAAAAATCAAAATAAGCACTTTCCTCCCTCAAAAAAAAAATAAGACTTACTGGGAGATTTCTTGGGAGAAAAAACATCCCTTGGGTGCTTTAAATCAGCGTAAATTATTTCTCCAGCCATGAGCAGAAAATTGCAAAGCGGGTCCCGAGAGTGGAGCTGGTCTTGGGCAACCTCTTGCCCTTATGACCGAGCCGCTCGCGCTTGCGTCGAGACCCAGGAAACAGCATCGCCCCGGCCTTTTATCTTCCCTTTTTTTTTTTTTTTTTTTAAAAATTAAAAAAAAAAAAAATTATATCCTACGGCCTTCCTGAATTAAAGCTGGGGAGGGGGTAGGTGTCATCTAGGCAGGCATCGCCCGGGCCTGTTATCTTCTTAATCCGACGCAGGATTTGGGGCCGTGGGGGGCTCGAACTCGAGTGGGTTTGGGCCCCCCCGTTGCTTTGGGCACGAGACTTGGGCCCCGGTTTAGCCCGCGGCCCCCTCGGGGAACACGGGGGTTGCCCGACTCGGCTTTTCCGATCTCTTTCCCACATGCTACTAAAAATTTTTGCTTTTTTTTCCTTTATTTTCTTCTATTTTCTTCTATTCTATTTTCTGTTTTATTCTACTTGATTCTATTTTCTTTATTTGATTCTATTCTACTTTTTTTTTCTATTTTACTTTATTCTACTTTATTTTCTTCTACTTTATTTTCTACTTTATTCTACTTTATTTATTCTATTCTACTTTATTTTCTATTTTATTCTTTTATTCCATTCTACTTTATTTTATTCTGTTCTACTTTATTTTATTCCGTTCTACTTTATTTTATTCCATTCTACTTTATTTTCTATTTTATTCTTTGATTCCATTCTACTTTATTTTATTCTGTTCTACTTTATTTTATTTCATTCTGCTTTATTTTATTCCATTCTATTTTCTATTCAATTCTACTTTCTTTTCAATTTTGTTCTATTTTATTTATTCCATTCTACTTTATTTTATTCCATTCTACTTTATTTTCTATTTTATTCTACTTCTATTCTACTTTATTTTATTTTGTTCTACTTTATTTTATTCCATTTGGCTTTATTTTATTCTATTCTACTTTATTTTCTATTTTATTCTACTTTATTTTATTCTACTTTATTTTCTATTCTATTTTCTATTTTGTTCCACTTTATTTGATTCTGTTCTACTTTATTTTATTCTATTCTACCTTTATTTTCTATTTTATTCTCCTTTATTCTACTTAATTTTATTCTACTTTATTTTCTATTCTATTCTATTTTCTATTTTTTTCTACTTTATTTGATTCTGTTCTACTTTATTTGATTCTATTCTACCTTTGTTTTCTATTTTATTCTACTTTATTCTATCTTACTTTATTTTGATTTTCACCCTGCAAGTGCATTTTCCAGCGCCCAGACCTGCGTGGGTTTTTTTGTTGTTGTTGTTGTTTCTTTTTGGTGTTAACCCCATTTGCAGCAGGTTTGGGCCTGTCCCTAACACCCCCAGAAATGCCTTTTTAAATGACCTTTTTTTTTTTTTTTCGCCACGCACCCAAAAGAGAGCAAGAAAAAAAAAAGCAGAAGTTTGCCCCACAACCTGCCAGCGGCAAGAAACGGGGTAACAGAGGAGAAAAAAGTCTCAGCAGGAAAAGCACTGCCTGTTTAAATCTTTGTTTTCATTTTAATTATTATGATTATTTAATTTTTAATTTTTTTTTTTTTCTGCTTGCAAGCCTTTTTAGCTTCATGGAAACTTTCTGTGGTGAGCTGCTTTGACCTTTTGCTTCCTGTGCCCTGCAAAAGCGGCAGCTCTGGTGGCGTGTGACCATTGCTTGAAAAAAAAAAAAAAAAAAAAGAAAAAAAAAAGCAAAGCAAAGAAAAAATAGAAAAAAACAACAAGAAAAAAAAAAAAACAAAGACAAAGAAAACAAAGAAAGGGGGGGGGAGCCCAAGAAAACAGGGAAAAGGAGAAAAGAGAAAAAAAGGGAAAAAGGGAAAAAGAGAAAAGAGGAAAAAGAGAAAAGAGGAAACAGAGGAAGAAGAAGAAAGAAAAAAGGAAAAAAGAAAAGGAAATAAAGAAAATAGGAAAAAAGGAAGAAAAAAGAAAAGAAAAAATAAACAGAAAAAAGAAAAAGAAAAAAGGAAAAATAAAAAAGAAAAGGAAATAAAGAAAAAAGAAAAAAAGAAGAAAAAAAATAAAAAGAAAAAAGAAAAAAGGAAAAAAGAAAAAAGAGAAGGAAATGAAAAAAGGAAAAAAAAAATAAAAAAAAAGAAAAAGAAAAAAGGAAAAAAGAAAGAAGAAAGAAAAAATTAAAAGAAAGAAGAAAAAAAATAAAAAAAAGAAAAAAGGAAAAAAGAAAAGAAAAAATTAAAAAAAAAGAAAAAGGAAAAAAGAAAAAAGGGAAAAAAGAAGAAAAAAGAAAATAAAAAATAAAAAATAAAAAAGGAATAAAGCTGGAAATGCAGAAAAATGTGAAGGAAAAGCAAAATATTAATAAAAAAAAAAAAAGGCTGGAAATGCAGAAAAATGTGAAGGAAAAGCAAAATAATAATAAAAAAAAAAAAAGCTGGAAATGCAGAAAAAGGCGAAGGGAAAGCACCGCGGTCCCGCAGCTGCCCTCGCTCAGGCAGCCCCTGCCCCCTCTGCCCAAGGATCCGCAGAAAAAAATCCCCGAATTTAGAAAAAAAAAAAAAAAAAAAAATTTTTTTTTTTCGTATTTTGTGTTTCACGTTTCTCTCAGGAGCCGGTTGTGCCTCAGCGTGCGGCTTGTTCCAGGTCGGGGGGGGCTGGGGGGGCTGGGGGCACATGGAGTGAAATTGTAACGGGGGAGAAAATTTTAATTGGGGGAGAAAATTTTAATTGGGAGAGAAATTTTAATTGGGGGAGAAATTTTAATTGGGAGAGAAATTTTAATTGGGAGAGAAAAGTTTTGGGGAGAAAACTTTAATTGGGGGGAGAAAAGTTGGGGGGAGAAAATTTTAATTGGGGGAGAAAATTTTAATTGGGAGAGAAATTTTAATTGGGAGAGAAAAAGTTTTGGGGAGAAAATTTTAATTGGGGGGAGAAAAGTTGGGGGGAGAAAATTTTAATTGCAAGGAGAAAATTTTAATTGGGGGAGAAAATTTTAATTGGGGGGAGAAAATTTTAATTGGGGGGAGAAAATTTTAATTGGGGAGAGAAAATTTTAATTGGGAGAGAAATTTTAATTAGGAGAGAAAAGTTTTGGGGAGAAAATTTTAATTGGGGGAGAAAAGTTTGGGGGAGAAAATTTATTTGGGGGAGAAAATTTATTTGGGGGAGAAAATTTTGTTTGGGGGGAGAAAATTTTAATTGGGGGAGAAATTTTAATTAGGAGAGAAAAGTTTTGGGGAGAAAATTTTAATTGGGGGAGACATTTTAATTGGGGGTGAAAAGCTTTGGGGAGAAAACTTTAATTGGGGGGAGAAAAGTTGGGGGGAGAAAAGTTTGGGGAAGAAAATTTTAATTGGGGGGAGAAAATTTTAATTGGGAGAGAAAATTTTAATTGGGGAGAAAAGTTTGGGGGGAGAAAATTTTAATTGCAAGGAGAAAATTTTAATTGGGGAGAAAATTTTGATTGGGGGAGAAAAGTTTTTGGGAGAAAATTTTAACTGGGGGAGAAAATTTTAATTGTGAGAGAAAATTTTAATTGGGGAGAAAAGTTTGGGGGGGGGAAATTTTAATTGCAAGGAGAAAATTTTAATTGGGGGAGAAAATTTTAATTGGGAGAGAAAAGTTTTGGGGAGAAAATTTTAATTGCAAGGAGAAAATTTTAATTGGGGGGAGAAAATTTTAATTGGGAGAGAAAATTTTAATTGGGGGAGAAAATTTTAATTGGGGGAGAAAATTTTAATTGGGAGAGAAAAGTTTTGGGGAGAAAATTTTAATTGCAAGGAGAAAATTTTAATTGGGGGGAGAAAATTTTAATTGGGGGAGAAAATTTTAATTGGGAGAGAAAATTTTAATTGGGGGAGAAAATTTTAATTGGGAGAGAAAATTTTAATTGGGGGAGAAAATTTTAATTGGGGGGAGAAAAGTTTGATTTCCGGGAGAAAACTTTAATTATGGGGGAAAATTTTAATTGCGGGGAAAAAGTATTAATTGGGGGAAGAAAAATGTAATTGGGGGGGAGAGAATTTCGGTTGCAGGGAGAAAATAATTTGGGGGAGAAAGCGTTAATTGCAGGGAAAAAAATGAAATTGGGGGTAGAAAACTTTAATTGGGGGGGGGGGGAAGTTTGATTTCCGGGAGAAAACACTAAAAATTTTGGGAGAAAATTAATTGCAGGGGAAAAAAAAATTGGGGGAAGAAAATTTTAATTGGGGGGGAATTTCAATTGCAGGGAGAAAACTTTAATTACGGGGGAAAAAATTTTAATTGTGGCGAGTAAATTTGAAGGGGGGGGGGGGAGAAAACTGGTGTCCTCTTAAAAAAAAGTGTTTTTGGTTCAAGACAGCGGCTTAAAAAAAAAACCAAAAAACCCAACTTTCCATCATTTTGGTACGTTCCACCGAGGGAAACGGAATTTACGATGGAATTTCGGTTGATTTTGATTTTTTTTTGTTCCTGAAAAGCCTGGGGGGGGGGGGGGGGGGGGGAAGGCTGAGGACTGACAGCCTTCGTGACACCTTCTGACAGGGGGAAAATTTTGATTGACAGGTGAAAACTGCGGTGGCGGAACCCCCCCAAAAAAATGACAGAAACGAGGGTTTATTCCGGATTTTGGGGTGCGGAAAGGAGCCGGCGGGCAGGTAACGGTGAGAGCGATGAATCGACAAATCTTTTTTTTTTTTTTGGTTTTGTTTTGTTTTTTTTTTTAATACTTCTACAATTTGAGAACAAAAACCAGCTGAGGTTGGAGGAAAAAAAAAAAATATTTTTTTTTTTTTTTTTCTAGCACTTCCCTCAGGGGAAAATTTTTGCCGCTCAGCAGATGGAATTTTTTTTTTTGATTTATTCAGCCTCATTTCAGGTGCTTTGAGATCCTCCATCAGGCACTCGGGTGACTGGTGCTTTTTGGTTTTTTTTTTGCTTTTTCCCCTCAAAGATTCCAAATTTCTGCTTTTTTTGTTTGTTTGGGTTTTTTTGTTTGTTTTTTCCCCTCAAAGATTCCAAATTTCTTTTTTTTTATTTTTCCCCTCGGGTGACTGGTGCTTTTCGGTCTTTTTTATTGTTTTTTCCCCTCAAAGATTCCAAATTTCTGCTTTTTTAAATTTTTTTTTCTCGGGTGACTGGTGCTTTTCGGTCTTTTTTTTTTGTTTTTTTCCCCTCAAAGATTCCAAATTTCTTTGTTTTTGTTTTTTTTTTTTTCCTCGGGTGACTGGTGCTTTTCGGTCTTTTTTTTTGTTTTTTCCCCTCAAAGATTCCAAATTTCTTTTTTTTTTTTTTTTTTTTTCCCTCGGGTGACTGGTGCTTTTCGGTCTTTTTTTTTGTTTTTTTCCCCTCAAAGATACCAAATTTCTTTGGTTTTTTTTTTTCCTCAGGTGACTGGTGCTTTTGCGTCTTTTTTTTTGTTTTTCCCCTCAAAGATTCCAAATTTCTCCTTTTTTTATTTTTTTTTTTCTCGGTTGACTGGTGCTTTTCGGTCTTTTTTTTTGTTTTTTCCCCTCAAAGATTCCAAATTTCTGCTTTTTTATTTTTTTTTCTCAGGTGACTGGTGCTTTTCGGTCTTTTTTTTTGTTCTTTTCCCCTCAAAGATTCCAAATTTCTGCTTTTTTATTTTTATTTTTTTCTGAACAAGAAGAAATTTTTGAACAGCTGAAACGTTAAAAAAAATTTTAAAAACCCCAAAAATATTAAGTCTGGGATTTAAGCCTGGTTTAGAGCCCTCAGCGAGATTTTATTCTTCTCTGCCTTCAAAATATTTGAGTCCTCCAGACTCTTCCTCCCATCTTCAACATCCTCATGGTGCAAAATGAGGTAAAAAAAGGGATTTTTGGGTCTCTCTACCCAGCCAGGAATTAATACTTTGAGGGATCTTCTTTAGATTTGTTGATTTTTTAATTTATTTATTTTCAATCGGTCTTTTTATTTCTTGATTTTTTTAAAAAAATATTTGTTGCTTTTAAAAATATTTTTTTAAAAAAATTATTTGGTGCATTTGATTTCTTTCTCGGATTTTTGCGTGGGGAGGAGGAAAAGGGCAACGGTAGGTTTTTCCCATGAGGATTTAGTTCATGTGATCGACGGGGACAAAATGGGGGGAAGCCTAAAAGAAAAATGGGAGAAGCTTCACTGGGTGAAAAACCCAGATTTTCTATTTATTTATTTTTTTAGTAAAACCCTTAAAAAACGGAATTTTCTTTGCTGATGGTGGAGGGAAAGAGCCCGTTGTGGCTTGGAAGAGCCAGAGATGGAGCGACCATGACTCGGGTCATTTGTAAGGTCTAAAATGTCTCAGTTTTATTCCACGGGGAGAATTTTGGGTGTTTTTCACCCAAAATGACACCAAGTCTACTCGGTGTGGCCCAAAGACTCACTTTTCGTCATATAATTTTATTCCACGGGGAGAATTTTGGGTGTTTCTGACCCAAAATGACACCGAGTCCACCCGGTGTGGCCCAAAGACTCACTTCTCGTCACATAGTTTTATTCCACAGGGAGAATTTTGGGTGTTTTTCACCCAAAATGACACCAAGACCACCCGGTGTGGCCCAAAGATTCACTTCTCATTGCATAATTTTATTCCACGGGGAGAATTTTGGGTGTTTTTCACCCAAAATGACACCAAGACCACCCGGTGTGGCCCAAAGACTCACTTCTCATCGCATAATTTTATTCCACGGGGAGAATTTTGGGTGTTTTTCACCCAAAATGACACCAAGTCCACCCAGTGTTGGGAAAAGATGTAATTTCTCCTCGTATAATTTTATTCCACGGGGAGAATTTTGGGTGTTTTTCACCCAAAATGACACCAAGACCACCCGGTGTGGCCCAAAGACTCACTTCTCATCGCATAATTTTATTCCACGGGGAGAATTTTGGGTGTTTTTCACCCAAAATGACACCAAGTCCACCCAGTGTTGGGAAAAGATGTAATTTCTCCTCGTATAATTTTATTCCACGGGGAGAATTTTGGGTGTTTTTCACCCAAAATGACACCAAGACCACCCGGTGTGGCCCAAAGACTCACTTCTCATCGCATAATTTTATTCCACGGGGAGAATTTTGGGTGTTTTTCACCCAAAATGACACCGAGTCCACCCGGTGTGGCCCAAAGACTCACTTCTCATCGCATAATTTTATTCCACGGGGAGAATTTTTCATGTTTCTGACCCAAAATGACGCCAAGACCACCCGGTGTTGGGAAGAGACTCACGTGTCATCGTTGAGTTGTCAAACGTTGCCCGTCCTTGAGGAAGACTCTTCCCAAAGTCGCTTTTGATGGGCATCACCCAAGGGACGTTGGGCTCAGTGCTCTCCACGCCGGCCCGAGATGGGAAGATTTTGTGAAAATTCCCCTTCATCCTCAAGCAAAAGGAGGAAAAAGACCCATCTTTTGGGCCAAGAGCCTGGACCCGGAGCGTTTTTTCACCCCCCCGTAGCCCCACAAAGGTGTTGAAGGCCTCTTCTCCTGCAGGTTCCAGCCTGGAGATGAAGCCAGAGGTGCGTGTTGCCTGTTGGGTGACGATGGCCGTGCTCTTCATGGCTCTTCTCCTCACGGCCGTCGCTTTTGCGGGTGGGTATTGAGGCGTTTTTTTCTTTTATTTCGTCCTGCGGGGAACGTCTGGGAGATACTTTGGGTTGTCGCACGCGTGCTTGATCCACGCCCACCCCAAGACGTTCTCTTCAGGAGAGGGACAATCCGATGAGCAGCTTTTCTCCCGAAGACCAAACCCATTCTCCTCCGTGTAGGAGCTGGTGTTGTCTAGAAACTCTTAAAAAAAACCTGACGAAACCCTTAAAAAAATCTTAAAAAACCAACAGAAAGGGCCGTTTCGTGGGTAGAGTCCCCTGAGCTTTCTCAAAAGTGGTTTTTTTTTTTCAGAGAAGAAAGGGGCTGTTTGCTGCTCGTCCAAGCAGCAGGAGATGTTGGGATGAGTCCCACCACGCCAAGAAATCCGCAGGAACAAGAGAATTTTTTTTTTCTGTCCTTTGGCCATCGCTATTTTTGCGTTAATGACCTGGGGCGGGGGGGGGGGGGGGGGGCGTTTAGAAATAAAGCTCTTGTAGAAATCCTTTTTTTTTTGAAGGCCGCCACCCTGTTTTTCTTCTTTGAAGGTCCATCACCCCCATTACTTGCCCAACGCTGGGAGATTCGAGCTTGTTTTCTCCCGAGATGTCTCTTGGCGTCTTTAATTTTTTATTTTCTTTCTTCCTTCTGTTGAATCTGCAAGAATTTTGGAGGCCACGGGGGGGAGGATGACTTTCCCCACCCCCAGGAAGGTGTTTCTCCTTAACGTTGTTGCTCTATCGAGGACAGTCGAGGCTTTTCAACCTCGTCCCCAACCCTGCTCCCGGTGTCCGTTCGACTGGATCGGCTACAGAGGAAAATGTTATTATTTTTGGGAAGATGAGGGGAACTGGACAACCAGTCGGGACAACTGCTCGGCTCTTGGTGCTTCCTTGGCCTTGCTCGACAGCGTGGAGGATTTGGTAAGGAGACGTGAGGACGTCCTTTGCGTGGGGGTGTAAAAAAAACCCACCAGCGTATTTGCCACCTTTTGGTTGCTTTGATTGCTCTTCCAACATCTTCCTTGGAGATCTGGGGTGAGGAAATGGGGAAAATGGTTTTCTCGAGGGTAGGTCGTCGTGGTTTTCTTCAAATTTCTCACCAAAGTCGATCTATAACCAAAAAAAACCCACAAAAAACCCAACGTTTCTACGCAATAATAAAGTTCTGCCTCGAAGAATATTTTTTTTGGTAGCAGATTGAAAGGTTCAAGCACCAAAAGAGCCCTAAAGGCACATGAACAACCGGTCAAATTTAGATTATTGAGTGGAAGAAGGTTTCTGCAGACCTGCTGGAGATGTCCCCGTGACCTATAAAGCCTTTTTTTTTTTCTCTTTTTTTTTTCTCAGAGCTTCGTGACAAGGTACAAAGGGAGCTCGGAGCACTGGATCGGCCTTTCACGGGAAGATGAGGAGCGACCGTGGAAATGGGTGAACCTCTCCCGTGTCTCTCCCCTGTGAGTCTCTGTTTTTCATCCTCAGCCCCCCCAAAATATCCATTTTCTTCTGGCACTTGAGGTGCAGCCAGAGGGACGAAGACGTTTGGGAAGGGCAACGTCACATCCGGAGCTGGTCTTCATTTTTCCTTTTGAGTTGAGAGGTGGAAGCGGTGCTTTTGGTGGAGAAAACAAAGAGTTTGCTAGATTTTTTTTAAACAAGTTTTTTTTTTTTTTATTTTTGCTTGCAAAGCTTCAGGTTTCTTCCAGCCAACCCAGACTGCTGCCAAAATAAGCAGAATTCAACCTAAATATTGGCACGTTGATGCCCATGAGGATCCCTGAGAAGCAAAGGGTGGGTGGGGGGAAAGCCCTTTTTTGTGATTTTTCTCCTTTTTTCCCGCTGTCCCCACCTGAGGTGGGTTGTCTCGTCTGCCCTTCCAGGTTTCAGATCCGTGGTGGCGGCCTCTGCGCCCTCGTGAAGGACGAGGGGCTCAGCTCCTCCCGCTGCGACGCCGAGAAGAGTTGGGTTTGCAATAAACCCGAGCTGCAGAGCCCAAGGAAGGGCAACGGGACGAGACGGGCTCAAAACCTTTGCGTCAGCTCTTAAGGAGCTGCAGGGAGAGCTCCTCAAACCGAAATACCCGGTGAACGAAAAGGAAACAAAGAGAAAACCTCAAAAAAAAAAACAAACAACCAAACCCCAAAAAACCCAACACAGAAAAAGCGAACTCGGGGAAAAACGCCTATTGCCAAAAAATGCCCAAGAAGAACCAAAGTCATCATGAGTTTGCATTTGTCAACCCAACGCTGGCGTGTGACCAACGAAAAATGTGATTTAATCACAACGTGACCCAGTGGATTAATCACAACGCCCCCGAAATTTGTGAGGATTCCCTCAAAATTCCGCTGCAATGAAAACGTCGGAGCAAGAGGAAACCCGTAAGATCCCACAAGGACGTCTGGGGGGTGAAGCTTAGCAAGATGGCTGCTGCCTCACACGGTATGACCAGAAAAATGGGTAAATACCGGAGGATTTTTGCTTTTCTTGCTTTTTTTTTGGAGCTAAAGCAGCAACCTCGAGGTTTGGCTGGCTGGGAAAAGCCTCTTGACGCCGTACGAGCACGCGGAAACGCCGCGAGGATGGACAACGCGTGCGAGAGCTCCAAGAATTTGCTGCTTTTGTCTTCGTGGAAGCAACCTGAGTCAACCTGTCAAGAGCAAGATGGAGGCGAAGAGACGTCGACGCGTCAAAAATTCTGAATGTTCTCTCCGAGGACAGAGCTCGGGGCGAGGGGGGACGGGACAGAGGTAGGATTGGGGAGGAGAAGGGAAGGGGAAGTCAAGTCAAGTCGTGTCAAGTCAAGTGTCAAGTCAAGAATCAAGATGGTGACGTCTTCACCTCAACGCACCGGTGAGGTTAGAGATCAAAGTCATCCCGTTTTTTAAAGATAAACGAGGAGTAAAAGAAAAGATTTTGCACGTTTTCATGGAACGTTGTGTCCGGGGAAGACTTTTGAGCATCTGATCTTAATAAAAACTGACACGTTTGCACGGACAACCGCGTGCAAACGTGAATCACGTCAAGGTGAGGGTGGAAAAAAAACCTGCTGTTCGGTCAAGGTTCTCTCCTAGAAGTGAGATTTGGGTGAGATACGGGGAAATTTTTCCAGGTTTTTTTAGTGGCTTGATGAAATGTGGTGTGGGACGTCTCCGGGGTCTTAAAATTTCATCGGCCAGGGTTGGGGTGGCTGCTCACAGCAAAGTCGTTTTCGAAGCTTTTCTGCTTCCAGCAGAGCTGAGAAGCCCCCCTGGATGCAGCTGTGTTTGAGGGTTTGTTAAATAAAACCCTAAAAAATGTCAGACCTAAAAACTAAAGAACTAAACCCCCTAAAAAACCTGAAGAACTAAAGAACAAGAATTCGAAAACCTAAAAACCTAAATCCCTAGGCCCTAAAAATCTAAAGACCTAAAAACCCTAAAGAACAAAAAGTAGAAAACCTAAAAACCCTAAAACCTCCCAAAAATAAAGAACAAAAACCCCTAAAAAAAGAACTAAAAACCTAAAGAACAAAGAGTAGAAAACCTAAAAAACTAAACCCCTAAAAAACTAAAGAACCCCCCTAAAAAAGAACTAAAACCCTAAAGAACAAAAAGTAGGAAACAAAAAAACCCTAAACCCCTAAAACAAAAAAACCTAAAGAACCCCCCTAAAAAAAGAACTAAAAACCTAAAAAACAAAAAGTAGAAAACAAAAAAAACCTAAACCCCTAAAACCCGAAAAAACTAAAGAACTAAAAACCTAAAAAACCTAAAGAACAAAAAGTAGAAAACCTGAAAAACGAAAAACCTAAAACCTTAAAAACTAAAGAACTAAACCCCCTAAAAAAATAACTAAACCCCTAAAAAAACTAGCGAACAAAAAGTAAAAAACCTAAAAACCCGAAATCCCTAAAAAAATAACTGAAAACCTAAAAAGACTAAAGAACTAAAAACCTAAAAAAACTAAAGAACAGAGTAGAAAACCTAAAAAACCCCCTAAACCCCCTAAAAAAATAAAGAACTAAAACCCTAAAGAACAAAAAGTAGAAAACCTAAAAACCTAAAACCCTAAAAAACAACTAACCCCCCTAAAAAACTAAAGAACTAAAAACCTAAAAAACCCTAAAGACCAAAAAGTAGAAAACCTAAAAAACGAAACCCCTAAAAAACCCTTAAAAAAATGAAAGAACGAAAAATCTAAAAAAAATGTCAACCTAATCTTTCAAAAACTAAAGAACCTAAACACCAATTTTTTTTTTTTAATTTTTTTTTTTTTGTTTTCCACAGAAGCGAATGTGCGTCCAGAAGCGCCCTGGCCCATGGTACCCCCCTGTGGCTGCTTCTGTTACTGCTTTAAATTAAAACCTAAAGTTTTTTTTTTTTTTGGGGGGGGAGGGAAATTCGGGGATTTTTTAAAATTTTAATTTATAATTTTAAAAA
Organism: Athene noctua; assembly: GCF_965140245.1. NCBI lineage: Eukaryota > Metazoa > Chordata > Aves > Strigiformes > Strigidae > Athene > Athene noctua. Next base: position 489,903 of record NC_134070.1, read on the forward strand.
AAAATTATATCTCCTGCACATCCAAGCGACAGGACCGGGCGTCGCTGCTCCTTACCCGCTTAAAGCTTAGAATAAAATGTTGGAAATAAGGTTGCAAATTAAAAATTAACGAGGTTTTGGTGCCGGAGGGAAGGAGAAAAATATTATTTTTCCCCCAAATAAACCTTGTCGAGGCCGCTGCTTCCAAAGGCAACGTTGAATTTGTTGAATTTGGGTTGGGTACGAAGAAAAAAAATAAAATTTATTATATTTATTCTTATATTCTGAGCACATTTATAATTAGCTGCATGTTAATTATATGGAAATACATCCTGAGCGTGGGGAAGAGCAGAAGGAAAATGCCGGAGGGGGGGGAGTGGGCACAAGCACATCCTCGTGATGACAAAATAAATTGAGGTTACAGCTGGTCTTAACGCAAAAAAAATTAACATTTTTTATTGGGGTTGGAAGCCCAGACAGGGACAGGCATCGAGGTCACCTTCAGAAAGGGCAAAAACTCCAAGTTTTCACCTCAAAACCAGCTCCCGTTAACGACCTTCGGGTGAAATTTAATACCGAGACGAGCCGCTCCGAGCTCGGCCCCAAAACCCCTTGGATCGAACCCAAAACCGGAACCATCTAAGCTGGAGGTAGAACCACGAGGTGGAAAATAATTCCCAAACCTGGAAAACAAAACTTGAGGAGCATCGAGGAACGTTTCCAACTGGACGGAGCAACCCAGTTTTGGGGGGACCCCCGCCGGCGCGTCAAGCCTTGGGGGACAGTTTGATGGTGGAGAGGAGGACGCAGAAGTAGGGGAAGACTTTCTCACCGCTGAAGGAGGCCACGGGGAAGGTGAAGACGCGTTGGCGGCTGCCGACGGCGTAGAAGGAGACTTGGCCCACCTCGTAGTCCAGGTAGACCCCGATGTCCCCGTTGAGGAGCGGGACGGAGGTGTTGGAAGGAGCCGTGAGGGCCACGCAGAGCTCGTCGTACTTCTGCAAACCCCAGAGCTCGGCGTTGGGTTTGAAGAGGACTCGACCTTTCCTCTGAATCGACTCCCGGGCCACCCCAACGGCCCAGAAACGTCCGTTGGCCTCCACCTCCCAGTAGTGACGGCCCGAGGTGAAGCCCTCGCTGCCCAGCATGCACGGATCTGTGTCAAACTGGCCCGGGCACTCGGGCCACCGGTGGCCAGGTCTGCCCCAGGTGGCCTCTTTGAGGTCCTCGGAGAGGATCACCTCGGGACCCGCCGTGGCCGGGTCCAGGGTCACGTCCACTGGGAAGCAAAACAGAGAAGGAATCAAAAGCCAAATTGAAACGTAGGGGACGCGCGCCCCAAAATTTCCCTTCGGTGGTTACTTCTGAAGGAGAAAGGGAGAGGGGTGGTAAGGCTGGAGATGGAGGTTGGAGATGAAGGGTCTCTAGGGGAGGTTGGAGATGGGAGAGACAAAAGATGGAGGTTGGAGATGGTGGATCTCCTGGCCAAGTAGGAAATAGAGGAGCCAAGAGATGGAGGTTGGAGATGGAGGATCTCCAGGGGAGGTTGGAGATGGAAGAGCCAAAAGATGGAGGTTGGAGATGGAGGATCTCCAGGAGAGGTTGGAGATGGAAGAGCCAAAAGATGGAGGTTGGAGATGGAGGATCTCCAGGTGAGGTTGGAAATGGAAGAGCCAAAAGATGGAGGTTGGAGATGGAGGATCTCCAGGAGAGGTTGGAGATGGGAGAGACAAAAGATGGAGGTTGGAGATGGAGGATGTCCAGGGGAGACCGGAGATAGAAAAGACGGAGGTGGGAGATGGGAGAGACAAAAGATGGAGGTTGGAGATGGACGTTGGAGATGGTGGATCTCCTGGCCAAGCTGGAAATACAGGAGCCAAGAGATGGAGGTTGGAGATGGAGGTTGGAGATGGTGGATCTCCTGGCCAAGTAGGAAATAGAGGAGCCAAGAGATGGAGGTTGGAGATGAGAGATCTCCAGGAGAGGTTGGAGATGGAAGAGCTAAAAGATGGAAGTTGGAGATGGAGGATCTCCAGGTGAGGCTGGAGATGGAAGAGACAAAAGATGGAGGTTGGAGATGGAGGTTGGAGATGGAGGTTCTCCTGGCCAAGTTGGAAATAAAGGAGCCAAGAGATGGAGATGGGAGATGGAGGATCTCCAGGGGAGGTTTGAGATAGAAAAGATGGAGGTTGGAGATGAAGGAGCCAAGAGATGGAGGTTGGAGATGAGAGATCTCCAGGTGAGGTTGGAGATGGAAGAGCCAAAAGATGGAGGTTGGAGATGGAGGATATCCAGGTGAGGCTGGAGATGGAAGAGCCAAAAGATGGAGGTTGGAGATGGAGGTTGGAGATGGAGGTTGGAGATGGAGGTTGGAGATGGAGGATCTCCTGGCCAAGTTGGAAATAGAGGAGCCAAGAGATGGAGGTTGGAGATGGAGGATCTCCAGGGGAGGTTGGAGATGGAAGAGCCAAAAGATGGAGGTTGGAGATGGAGGTTGGAGATGGAGGTTGGAGATGGAGGATGTCCAGGGGAGACTGGAGATAGAAAAGACGGAGGTTGGGGATGGGAGAGACAAAAGATGGAGGTTGGAGATGGTGGATCTCCTGGCCAGGTTGGAAATAGAGGAGCCAAGAGATGGAGGTTGGAGATGGAGGATCTCCAGGGGAGGTTGGAGATGGAAGAGCCAAAAGATGGAGGTTGGAGATGGAGGATCTCCAGGTGAGGTTTGAGACGCAAGAGACAAAAGATGGAGGTTGGAGATGGAGGAGCCGAGAGCTGGAGGTTGGACCTGAAGCATCTCCAGGCCAAAGTTGGCCATGGAAAAGCCAAGAGATGGAGGAACCAGAGAGACCAAAGATGGAGCCGGAGGATCTCCACCACCACCAACCACCTCCCTCGCTGCAGCCCAGAAATCACCAGGAACTGGCGCTTTGCTCCTCTCCGGCCGCGCCCGGTTACCTGCAAACTGTTTTGCGGTGTCGTAGTCCAGGGCGAGGTCCCACGTGCGGGGCCTCGGCTTGAGGAGGAAAGTCATCGCGCCCGGCTGGAGGCACAGGAGGGGCAAAACAAAAAAAAAAAGCCAATTATTATCCTAAAAACGGGCCCATGTCGGCTTTTCACCCCTTTATGTGTCAGAAAATGGGTTCAACCGGGGCATTTTATCAAAATAATTGCAAGAAAACGACGGGTTTTTTTGTCTCAAGAAGCTTCGTTAATTTACGGGAAGACCCACAAAGATGGATTAAATTTAGTCATTCCCCGAGGACCGTGAAAAGAACACGAGGAGCACGTTGGGATGGACCCAACTCCCTCTTAAATATGATTATAACCCCAAATCCTCATTCTTTGTGCTGGCTCGGGGGTGAATCCATCTTAAATCCACCTCTGCCCCCGCCCGTTCTTGATTTCTTAGGCAACCAAACCCAACGAACGAGGTTTGAGGATTAAAAAACCATAAAAAAATCATTAAAATTGAGATTAAGCCGAGTCTAACTTCTCGGCGTCCGGAGAAAAAATCTTGGGAGAGGTGGAGAAATTTGCCGCTTGGCCCCGGGGGAAAAAGGTGCACGGGGGAGATAAGGGCGGGTGGTGAAGGGCCTCGAATCCGTTGGCCGACGCGCGGCGCGGGGTTTTGAGCGCAAACAACCAGAATAATTAGTGATAAAATTCCCCAAAACGATCAAATAAACCACGCTGCGATACTTAAAAAAAAAATAAAAAAATAATCAGGTTGTTTCTTTCCCCCCCCGGTAAAACTGCGGAGAAAAGAATTAAAGCGGCAGGTGGAGGAGGGAAAGTGGGGGAAAAAGGTGAGGAAAATCACCCCTAAAATGAAAATATGAGCAGTTTTGCTGGTTTTCACCCCAATTTCCCCAGTTGGAGCGTTACGGGGGGGACACGAAGCGAATAATCAACGTGAGCGACCGCCACAAAACACCTTTGAACCCGAAATAAAGATCCCGAGGGTAAACCGGGGGTAACGCCGCTTTCCTGGCCTTGTGTGGGGACAGAACTCAAAATCGCCTTTTTTTCCCCCAAAAAACCCCCCAGAAGGGTGATGTAACCCACCTGGCAGCGCTGGGATTTTCTTCTCTCTCGAATTTTTCGGGCTGTTTTGGGGTTTTTCTCGTCGATTTTTTTCTTCACCGGCTGCTTCTCCGCTCGGGTTTTTCCCTTTTTTTTTTTTTTTTTTCCTGTTTCTTTGAGTTTTTTTTTCTCCTCTCTCAGAGATTTCTCCCCTCTCTTGGAGGTTTTTTTCCCCTCCCTTGAAATTTTTGTTTTCCCTCTCTTAAATTTTTTCCCCTCTCTCGGCAGTTGTTTTTTTTTTTTCCCTCTCTTGAATTTTTTTCCCCTCTCTTGGAGGTTTTTTCCCTCTCTTGAAGTTTTTTCCTCCTCTTTTTCCCTGTTCTTGAAGATTTTTCCTCCTCTCCTCAAGTTTTTTTTCCCCCCTCTCTTGGAGTTTTTCCCCCTCTCCTGATTTTTTTTTTCCCCTCGCTTCAAGATTTTTTCCCCTCTCTTGAAGTTTTTTCCCCCTCTCAAGTTTTTTTTTTTTTCCCCTCTCTTGGAGTTTTTTTCCCTCTCTTGAAGTTTTTTCCTCCTCTAAGATTTTTCCCTTTTCTTAAAGTTTCTCCTCCTCTCCTCAAGTTCTTTTTTCCCCTCTCCTCAAGTTTTTTTTCCCCTCTCAAACTCTTTTCCCCCTCTCTTGAATTCTTTTCCCCCCCTCTCGAAGTTTTTTTCCCCTCTCAAAGTTTTTTTCCCCTCTCCTGAAGTCTCCCCCCTCCCCTCTTGAATTTTTTCCCCCTCTCTTGAATTTTTTTCCCCCTCTCTTGAATTTTTTCCCCCCTTCTTGAATTTTTTTCCCTCCTCTTGAATTTTTTTCCCCTCCTCTCTCTCTGGCACGGGCTCAGCAAAAGCTCAGCCCCGTCTCTGCCTCCGCCAGCTTTTATCACCCGGGGAGGGAGGAGACCTTCAATCTCCCACCCGCAGACGCACCCAGACGCCTCCTGCACCCGCCGATTGCATTTTTTTTTTTTTTTTTCCACCGCCCCACCATTTCAGACCCATTTACTTTCTCAGAGTAGACGTCAGGGTGAGGAAAAAAAAAAAATAAAAAATAAAGGTGGTGTCAAAAACGTCCTCTCCAGGTGTCGAAGAAATAAAATCCCATCGGGGCCACGCGGCGATGGGCGAGCGGCCGCGGGTTGCGGCCATGAAGTTTTTCGGGGGATCCGCTGAGACCTGCGAGGTGAGATCGGGCCTGGAGGGGGGAACTACCCCCAACCCTGCGGAAAAAAAATATTGTGGAGTGAAAAAATATGAAATTTTTTTTTTTTATATTTTTTTTTGGGGGGGGGGGGTGAATGGGAAAGCAAAGATACGGCGCCTGGTGCCATTTGTGGGAAAAACTGAAAGCGAGTCGATTCCTGCGGCAGCGAGGCGGCTTTTGGGGTGGAATATTTGCTTTCCTCCCCCGAATAATTTCAGATTTATGCAACCGAGCCAGACTGATTGCTTCAAATTGTTAATTTTGGGTGCGTTCAGGACAAAATCCAGTCTCACTTGCGATCCCTAAGGAAGGTGTTGGCGGAATTTCTGGACTGGAGAGCGAGCGAAGAGAAGCGACGCCTCGACTACCTGGTAAAAGGGTCCTGGGGTATTTTTTTTTCTAATTTTTTTGTTTGTTTTTTTTTTTTTTTTTCCCTCATCCCTCTGGCAGAAACACGTGGGCTCGTCTCCCAGCGCCCTGCCAAGCCCCAAGCTGGATCCTGGGCAGGTTTGGTGAGCGCCACACGGATGGAACTGCTAATTCCTCCCTCAAATCATTTTTCTTTCCGTGGCGACGCTCGTTTTCATCCCAGCTCGAGTCCTAAAGGGATGTTTGTTCATGGGGAATTAACCCTCCCACCTACTTCCCAGGGCCCTGGTTGATTTTGGATCCACTATAAAGAAAAAAAAACAGCCGCGGGGAAGGGGAAAGGAGACAGAAAATCACCAGCTGAACCACTTAATTACCCTCCAGCTGTTAATTAGCTGCACCCCCAGCCTTACAACCCCTCCTGGCTTCAGTTTGAAAGGGAAAAAATCAGGTCTGGGGGGTCACATTAGGTTTTTGGGGTTTGGTTGTTTTTTTTTTTCTTTTTTTGGGGTTTATTTAATTTTTTTTGCCTCCTCCAGGAGACGAGCGAAGCCGAGCGGCGCCGCATCGGGGCCGAGTTCGAGCGGCTGCGCCGGCTCCTGGAGGAGAAGGAGCGGGAGGTGTTGGGGCGGTTGGAGGAGCTCGACGCCGCTTTCGAAGCCACCCAGGAGGAAAAATCTTTGCGGGTGACCGAGGGGATCGTGCGGCTCCAGGGGCTCATCGGGCAGCTGGAAGCCGAGCGCTTACCCCAGGTGAGGCTCCTCCGTAGCAAAAAAAAAAAAATAAATCTCCCCCCAAAGTTGCTGCCTGTGGGGTCCTAAATCCATTTTATTTTATTTTTTTTTTCTCCTTTTTCAGGATATTGGGAGCATCTTGAGTGGGTACGTGGTGCCCGGTTGTGTCACCCCGATTGTGGAGAGGGGCTGGGGTGGGTTAAATTTCCCCCCCGTGACACTGAATCTGTTTCCATCTCCCGTTTCTCTGCCCAGCTGGAGCGAAACGAGGCTTCAGCTCCTCTCGGAGCTCCCCACGGAGCTGGAGAAAAGCCTGAGCCAGCGCGACACGCTGCGGGGGGCCCTGAAGGAATTGCGAGGTGGTTGGGGGGCAAAAAATCTGGGGTATTTGGGGTGGATTCTGGTGTTTTGGGAAGGATTCGGGTCTTTTTGAGGGATTCTGGGGTGTTTGGGGAGGATTCGGAGGTACCTGGGGAAGATTCAGGTATTTGGGGAGGGATTTTGGGGTGTTTGGGGAGGATTCTCGTATTTTGGGGAGGATTCAGGTATTTTTCAGGGCTCCAGGGGTATTTGGGGAAGATTCAGGTATTTGGGGAGGATTCAGATATTTTGAGAAGGATTCTGGGGTATTTGGGGGGGATTTAGGTATTTTTGAGGGATTCTGGGGTGTTTGGGGAGGATTCAGAGATATTTGGGGAAGATTCTGCTATTTTGGGAGGGATTCAGGGATATTTGGGGAAGATTCTCATATTTTGGTGAGGATTCAGGTATTTTTCAGGGGTATTTGGGGAGGATTCAGGTATTTTAAGGATTCTGGGGTATCTGGGCAGGATTCAGATATTTTTGAGGGATTCAAGGGTGTTTGGGGAGGATTCACATATTTTGGGGAGGGATTCTGGGGTATTTTGGGAGGATTTGGAGGTACTTGGGGAAGATTCTGATATTCTGAGAGGGATTCAGGGGTGCTTGGGGAGAATTCAGGTATTTTGAGAGGGATTCGGGGGTGTTTGGGAAGGATTTGGAGGGACTTGGGAGGGATCCAGGGGTGTTTGGGGAGGACTCTTAATATTTTGGGAGGGATTCACGGGTATTTGGGGAGGATTCGGATATTTTGAGAGGGATTCTGGGGTATTTGGGGAGGATTCTGAGGCATTTGGGGGAACATTCCGATATTTTGTGAGGAAATCAAGAGATATTCGAGGAGGGAATCAGTTACTCTGAGAGAATCCGGAGACGTTTAGGAAGGAATTCAATTATTTTGGTAGAACTCCGAGCCACTTGGGGAGGGATTGTGGCATTTCGAAAGAATTCAGCTCTATTTGGGGAGAAAACGGGCTCTTTTGGGAAGACTCCGAGTATTTCGGGAGGGGGGGGAAGGTGGTTGGAGGCAGCGGGGTTGCAGCCCCCCGCTCACCCCCCCACCTCCTTCCAGACACGGGGAGACCCGAAGCGAAGCCGCAAGCGGGACAACTCCCCAATTCCACAAAGGAGAAGGGTGAGGCGACCGCTTTTACCCCCTTTTTTAAAAATTATTTATTTTACACCCCCTAAACCAACCGCCGCCGTTGACACACACACACACCCCCCCCCCGGGTTTCCCCGCAGCGAAAGCGGCTTCGCTCCCGCAGCTCTTGGCGGACAGAAAAAGCGTCCGGTGGGATGAGGAGCAACGAGCGGGGGAGCCGGGACCGGGGCAGGACCCGACCGGTGCCCGCTCGGGGGGAACCCCGGGGCGATGCCGGACGCGGACTCAGTAGCCCGGTTCGGCGAGTTGTCGCCCTCCCCGCGGTCCGGGGGGGGGTGTGTGTGTGTGTGTGTGTTTGAACAGCCGAGCCGCTTCCATCTCGCAGGCTAAAAAAAAAAAAACCACCACAAAACAACGCGATTTTACGCCAAATTTTCCTTCCAGCCGTTGCTCAGTTTCTTAGAGACGAGCCTCTTCATAAAATTTAATAAAATATTTGAAGGTGTTTGCCGGTTCCCAATGACTGAGGCGGCACCACGCGGGCCGGAGGGGAGGCGCGGACCTGGTTGAAAACCGCGCCGCCGGACCTGATTGAGAACTCCGCCGCTCAAGTCCGCCCTTCCCGACGCGCCGAACACCGCCCCCCCCCGCCCTCGCGGCAGCTCCAAGAAAAAAACCTTTTAAATTCAAACCTTTTTTTTTTTTTTTTTTTTTTTTTCAATCTCCTTCAGCCGCCGCCGCTTGGCATTCTCCGAGTCTCCTCCACGCCCCCGACCGCCGTCCGCTTCGCCGCTTTCCCCCGCCGTCTTTTCGCTGTGTTCGCCCTTTCCGCGACAGATTTAACAGCGCGCCTCCCGCTTTTTCTCTTTTTTTTCACGGCGGGGCGCCGACGCGCCTTAGGGGCCGCCCTCCAGCTCCGCGCGGCTCCCTCAAACCGCTCCTTCCCTCCGCGGCCGATGCGGAACGAGCCGGCGACGCCGTAACCGCTCACTCGCTCCAACAACCCTTCCTCGATCATCGCAGCCAGCGCCGCGTTCAACCGTTTTTTATTCCTCGCCACGTCGTACCCCTCGGCTCCCATCGCTTTTTTGATAGAAAACAGCGAAACGCCTTTGCGGCCGCTGGATAAAGAAACGGCGCAGAGGATGCGCTCGGGAAGGGACGGCCGCCCGCGGAGCCGCGCTGGTGCGGATTTGGGAGCGGCGCGGTGGGATTTTACAGCGGCAGGAGACATATCCGCGGCCGCTGGGACTCGGGGGAAGATGATAGAGGAGGAGGAGGCGCCGCTTCGCTTCGTTTCGCTTCGCTCCGGTTCCTCCCGCTTCGGCGCCGTCCCCCGAGTGCCGACAGCGCCGCCCGGAGGCGCCTTTATATACCCCGACGTCGGGCGGAAACGAGGCTGCGTCAAGCACGCGCCCCACGCCCCGCCCCGCCCCGCCCGCGCCTCCCGGCGCGCCAAAAAAAAACAACAACAAAAAAATCCGTTTTTCGCGGAAAAAAAAAAAAACACAAAAAGCCCAACACCGGAACATCCCCCAAAGGGGTCGAACACTCCGCCCTGCCCAGCGCAAGCTCCGCGGAAAAAAAAAACAAACAAAAAAACAACAACAACAAAAAAACAACAAAAAAACCCAAACACCACCCCCCGAAAAAACTCCTCCTGAAATGCTAAAAATCGGTTCAAAAATTCAAGGAGGTGACAAACGCGTCCGCACCAAAGTGCTGCAGGTCCGGGAGCACTTTAGAACAATAACAAAAAAAAAACAAAACCAACCAAACCACAGAAAAACAACGGGAAAAAAGCTCCTAAAATGCTAAAAATCGCTTGGGAAAGTCGCACTAAGGAGCTGCAGCTCCGGGAGCTCATTATAACTAAAAAAAAAAAAGGGAAAAAAGCTCCTAAAATGCTAAAAAGTCGCTTGGGAAAGTCGTACTAAGGAGCTGCAGCTCCGGGAGCTCATTATAACTAAAAAAAAAAAAAGGGAAAAAAGCTCCTAAAATGCTAAAAAGTCGCTTGGGAAAGTCGTACTAAGGAGCAGCAGCTCCGGGAGCTCTTTAGAACCGAAAAAAGCCCCTAAAAATTCTTATAAAATGCTGAAAACCGCTTCAGAAAGTCACACCAAGGCGCTGCAGCTCCGGGAGCTCTTCATAACAAAAAAAAAAAAAAAAAAAAAAAAAAAAAGCTCCTAAAAGGCTAAAAATCGTTTGGGAAAGTCGCACTAAGGAGCTGCAGCTCCGGGAGCTCATTAAAGCTAAAAAAAAACTGGAAAAAAAGCTCCTAAAATGCTAAAAGTCGTTTGGGAAAGTCGCACCAAGGTGCTGCAGCTCTGGGAGCTCTTTATAACTAAAAAAAAAAAATAGATAAAAAAGCTCCTAAAATTCTAAAAATCGCTTGGGAAAGTCACACCGAGGCGCCGCAGCTCCGGGAGCTCTTTAAAACCAAAAATTAACCCCCAAAAAATCGTATGAAACGCTAAAAATCGCTTCAGAAAGTCGCACCACTTAAACCTTAAAAAAAATAAAACAAACCCAAATCACACACACAAAAAAAACAAACAACAGAAAAAATAGGAAAAAAGGATTTCGCGCAGATTTTTTTTTTTTTTTTTTTTTTTACCTTTTTTCCGCCCAAAAATCCGCCCCGGGGGAGGAAATTTCGAGGCCGGTTTTGGGTCGGTTCCTCCCTCGAGGCCCCCACGCGGCTGCGAGCAGCCGGAGAGCGGATCACAAACGCCTCCTCCTATTGGCTGCCTGACGCCAGGAAGCTTCCTATTGGTTGTCTGAAATCAACCAATCGGAGGGGACCTTTTCGATCCGCTCTGCCGCGGCGGAGGCGAGTTCCGCTTCCCCCCCCCCCCCCCCCCCCCCCCTCCGAATTTGGGTCTTTTAACGCGAATTTGGGTCTTTTAACGTGTTGGTTTTTTTTTTTTTTTTCGCGGTGATAAATTCCCGGCGGGTTTTTGCATCGCTTTGGGATATTTTTGCCCTCAGCGCCTCTGATTTCCCCTTTTCCTGGGGAAAAGCCAAAGCTGATTAACTTGGGGTTCAGCTTTGGGAATATTCGATTTATTTTCCTGTTTTACCAGGAAAATTCATAACTACAACAATCCCTGATTAATCTCTTTTTTTTAAAAAAATATTTTTATGGAGGCTACGTTCTATAAAAGTGAAACTTCCAGCCTAAAGACCCTCGTTCCGTTCAGATCCCTGAATTAATTTTATCACGCAACTTCCACCCTAAACCCCCCATCCCGTTCAGTTCAAATCCCTGAATTAATTTTATCGCGTAATTTCCAGCCTAAAAACCCTCGTTCGGTTCGAATCCCTGAATTAATTTTTTCACGTCATTTCCAGCCTAAAAACCCTCGTTCAGTTCAAATCCCTGAATTAATTTTATTCCACAGCCACATCGACGTTATTCCCTCCTGGAACCGGCTGCTCTAACACCCCCTCCACTCGCCCCCCTCCATCCTGCACCTGTTAATTTTTACTTTTCCCTCTCCTCTTTTTATCTTTTCCATCTGATTTGGGTGCTGAGGTTTAGCGGGGAGGTTTTATTTCACTTTAAACCACCCCCCCCAGCTGGGTTTATTGTCACCCCACCTGTCGCATTCCTGCGTTAATCCCTTTTCGCTTCCCCAAAAACGCAGCCAGAATGGTTAAAAAAAAAAAAAACAAACAAAAAAAACCCCAAAAAACTCACCCCGTGAATAAATCCCCTCTCCTAAACCCGCAGCAATCGCCGCCCGCGTTCTCTGTTTGTCCTTAAATCCTCTCTGGCCTCGTCCTTGGGGGTTGTTTTATCTCTGGGGCAGCGGAAAAAAAAAAATAAATAAATCAGATAAACTCCAGGAAAACCATCGCCCGGCCCCTTGGTGGGGGCGTTTTCCCCCCTTAAAATACTCAAAAAAAATTTGCGTCCTGTAAAAAAAGCTGCTTCAATCTCAGCCCCCAACGACTGCGGCCACTGCTCTGCCACCCTCTACCCCTGAACCCCCCCAAAACCCCCCCCCGAACCCCTCAAACCCAGATTCCTCCCCCCTCCCCGACCCCCCTGCTCAAAAAAAAAAAAACCCAGCCCCAACACCCCTCAAGCTTTTTAACACTTTAGAAAAATTAATCACGTTTTCACCCTCCCACTCCTTGCAGAGACTCAAAATTCTCTTTAAATATTTTTTTTTTTTTTTAAGCTCTGCTGGGCGGTTCTCCGGTAAAAATAAGCTTTGAAAAGGGGGGGGAAAAAAAAAAAAAAAAAGACAAGGGAATATCTCGCTTCCCAAAGCACCTTCACAGCGCCCACCCCAAACCCCTTTCCCAAAGCAAAGCCCACCCTGATTGTACATTTTTTTCACCCATTTAATCGTAATTATTTTTTAAAGGGGGGTGGGAATTAAAAAAAGAGGAGCACATCGCACATGAGCCCGGAGCAGGGCAGGATTTTTTTTTTATGCTGGGGTTGAGCTCGAGGCATGTTTTCTTTCTAATTTTCTTTTTTTTTTTTTTGCGTGTTTTTCTTCATGCTACAAAACACCCACAATTTCCCCACGAGGAAATACCCTCAGTGGGAGAAAGGAGAAATTTTCTGCTTCCTTAGGTGTTTGTCAGTGGAAATACGACCTGGAAAAACAGGAAAAAAAAAAAAAAAAAAAAAAATCACTCCCCTAAAAAAAAAAAAAAAAAAAAAGGTTAAAAGCTCAGTTTGAGGAAAAAAAAGGGTTTTTCTGCTGCTGGTGGCGGGCGTTTCGTAGGAAGGTTTTTGCGAGCGGCGAGGTTTCTGCTTCGGGTTTGCAGAGAATTGAGGGGAAATGGAATAAAATCACTTCTTGTGCCCCCCGGGATCGCTCAGGCTGGGGCCTCCCCTGTGGTTTCGCGACCGCTGCTGGGATGGGAGCAGGGAGAGAGGCCACGGAGCTGATTTTATCCCCCGTTTCACCCCCTACGAGGGAATAAAAAGGGAAAAAAAAATGAAATAAATAAACAAGCCAGCACGTTGAGAGAGCGGGAAGGCGTTAGGAGGGTTAAACCACGTAACGCAGGGCTGTTATCAGGCAGCGCAGGCAGGTTTCTGCCTCTTACAGCCCCAACGGCTTCACCTCCGCTGCCAGATTCGTCTTCTCGTCCGCAGAAACTCGTGACATCGGCCCGAGGAAGAGGAGAGAAACCCCAAGCAAAGGCAGGAGGGAGGGCGGCTGATTTCATCTCCGGGGTTCTAATTTTAAATAAAGTCTCCGACAAACCCGCAGGCGGTTGCTAAACCCCAAATTACAGCCCGGCGTGGTTGTGTAATTAAGTCATTTCCCTCCCTCGGGTCACGGCGAAGTAGGTCAGAGGCGAGGAGAAACTTTTTACAGCACAAAAGTCCGGCGACGCTTCGGTGTCACGAGGGAAAAAAAAAAAATAAATAAAAATCAAAGCGTTTCTTCGCAGCGTGCTGCTCTGGCAGACGAGCTCCCGACGCCGCGTTTCTTTTGCTTTTTTTCTGCAAAGCTTTATAAATGTTTAACGTGAAAGCAAAGCGTAAACAATAAGTGAAAAAAATCGATTTTTTGGGGTTTTTTCGCGTAGCTCAGCAGGTCCAGAGCTGCAGGAAAAGGAGGGGGGGGGGGGGGGGGGGAAGGAAATCAGCCTGTTTTCTGTCGAAGGCACCTCACCAGCCTCACGTCGGCGGTTTGGATGACGGATCGTTTGGCGTGGAGGGCGCACAGGCCCCATTCCTCGAGCAGAGCCAACAGATGAACCTCGCAACCCTCCCGCAGAGCCGCCACGGCAGCGCCCCGCACCCCAAAACCTTTCCAGGCAGCGCAAAAACTTCGCACCAGCTGCCGGAAAGAAACGGCGGGGAAAAGCTCAAGGGGTTTTTTCCGCGAGACGCGAAGCTTTTGCCATAAATCTGCGACGCGGCGACGTGGCGAGCGCGTTTTGGGGGGTTTTGAGGCCGAAAAAGGAGCTTTTTCGGGTTTTTTTTGAAGAGCCGCCGCCATCTGCTTCGCCCGCGCCATCCCCGCCGCGCCGTTCCCGCCAATCCTCCGCGCCCCGCCTTCTAGAAGCGCCCGGCTCGCTCTGATTGGCTGATTCGCTTTCACCGCGGCTCTCTATTGGCTGCTCTTTCCCTCGCCGCCCCTCCCTCCTTTACTCTCCACGGAGCGGACCTGAGTGAGGACTGCGTGCCCGGCGGGAGCTGCGGCGCCTGCGAGGGTGCGGACCTGAGTGAGGACTGCGGGTCCCCGGTGAGGGCGGGGCCGTTAAACTCCTCGCCGTCCATTTTAAGTGGAAAAAGGCGGATTTTGGAGGGAGGGGGGATTGCAAATATTCCGGGTTTTTTAATAAAAACGGGGCTGGGGAGACACTTTTTTTTTTTTAATCGCGGGCTCGTTATACCCAAAAGACACCAATCTGAGCGTATTTCACCCCAAAATACAGCTCCAGTGCAAACCGGGGGGGCGGGGGGGTGTCTGTCAGTGGTTTTAATCCTCAAGTTTTGGGGAAAATTTGTCCCGTTTGGGTATTTTTTTTCCCCCAGGAGGGAACAGCCAGCCTGCTGGGAAATGGGGGTTTTCTGCCTCAAAATGGTGCCCGCGGGGAAAAAAAAAACCCACAAGAATTTGGGGAGGAATTGGTTAAAAAAACCGGCCCCACCCTACCGATTCGAAAGTGCTGATAAACCCCCAAATCCTCTTTTTTTTTTTTGGGGGGGGGGGACAGACCGTCCCCCTTTTTAAGTGAAATTAAAAAGATTTCGGTGTTTTCGGCACCAGCAGCGGAGGTGGGAGGAAACACCTCCAAAAATATCCCCGAAACCAGCTGGATTTAACCCAAAATAAATCTCCCCCAGTGTCACCAGTCTGCCCAGTCCATCCCCCCCCCCCCCCAGCCTTTTCCTATTTTCTCCAATTTACTGGAATAACATAATTTCATTCCTTCCATTTCGTAATTTCCCCTGCTCTGAAAAGCAGCTTTTTCCCCCCAAAACGACGCTCAGCGGGATGTTTCTCCCCCTGCCCAAACCCCTCGTTGCCCCTCCCACCCCAAAAAGCCACATCTAACAGGTTTTTTTAAGCTAAAAAGGGGCTTTTTTAAAAAAAAAAAATTATTTTAATAGGTCATAGACCCCACAGCCCAATACAGGGCCTGGAATACAGGGCTGACACCATATAGGGACCAGGGTCTATGGGCCTCTGTAGACCCCTATAGATCCATATAGACCCCCAAAGACACCCATAGACCCCTATAGATCCATACAGACCCCCACAGATCTCTACAGACCCCTATAGATCTCTATAGACCCCTATAGATCTATACAGACCCCCATAGATCCATATAAATCCATACAGACCCCTATAGATCCATACAGACCCACATAAATCCATATAGATCTATACAGACCCCCATAGATCTCTATAGACCCCTATAGATCCATATAGACCCCTATAGACTCCCCATAGACCCCTATAGACCCCCCACAAATCTCTACAGACCCCCGCAGGTCCATATGGACCCCCATAGATCTCTATATAGACCCCCCATGGACCCCTATAGATCGGTACAGAGATCCCCATAGATCCCTACAGACCCCTATAGACCCCCCCATAAATCTCTATAGACCCCCATAGATCTCTACAGATCCATACAGACTCCCCATAGTCCCATACAGACCCCTGTAGATCCATATAGACCCCTACAGTCCCCTACAGACCCCCCATAGACCCATATAGTCCCCTATAGACCCCCCACAGATCCATATAGACCCCTACAGACCCCTGTAGATCCATATAGACCCCCCCATAGACCCATACAGATCCATATAGACCCCCCATAGACCCCTATAGATCCATATAGACCCCCCATAGACCCCTACAGACCCCTATAGATCCATATAGACCCCCCATAGACCCCTATAGATCCATATAGACCCCCCATAGACCCCTACAGACCCCTATAGATCCATATAGACCCCCCATAGACCCCTATAGATCCATATAGACCCCCCCATAGACCCCTACAGATCCATATAGACCCCCCATAGACCCCTACAGATCCATATAGATCCATATAGACCCCCCATAGACCCCTATAGATCCATATAGACCCCCCCATAGACCCCTACAGACCCCTATAGATCCATATAGATCCCTATAGACCCCCCATAGACCCCTACAGACCTCTATAGATCCATATAGACCCCCCATAGACCCCTATAGATCCATATAGACCCCCCCATAGGCCCCTATAGATCCATATAGACCCCCCCATAGGCCCCTATAGATCCATATAAACCCCTACAGACCCCCCATAGACACCTACAGACCCCTATAGATCCATATAGACCCCCCATAGACCCCTATAGATCCATACAGACCCCCCATAGACCCCTATAGATCCATATAGACCCCCCCACAGACCCCTATAGATCTCCACAGGCCCATATGGAGCAGTTTACGGGGCGGAAACACCCAGAACCGAACGCAGGGACCCTCCAGCACCGCGGAGGGGCCTGGGCAGGCGGCAGCAAAAGAAATGGGAATTTTGGTTGGTTTGTGGTTTTTTTGGGGGTTTTTTTAGGGTTTTGTTTGGTTGTTTGTTTGTTTGTTTTTTTTTTTTTTTTTTTAAACTTTATTCTGGAAAATAATTTCTCCGCTCGGAGCCGCCTTTGTCCTGAATTTCCTCCGTGTTGCGGCAACACCGGGGGAAACGTCGGGCGAGAGCCGCGGCAGGTTTATTTCTTTTTTTTTTTTTAAACCGCGGGCCAAACCCTCCCTCTCCCGCTAAAACCACACCGAAACACCCCCCCACCCCCAAAAAAAAATGATGAAAAAAAGGAAAATCCACCCTCCCCCCCCCAAAAAAAAAACAACCCAACTAAACCAAAGGAACAGAGCGAAGGCTCCCAGTTAACTCCAACTGGGATCGTAACCTGTCCAGTCCGAGGGAGGCGCGAGGTAAACGCGACGGCCCCGGTAGACGAAGCTGACGACGCCGCGGTAACCGGCGCGGGGGACGCCGGATTTGAGGTCGTCCATGAGCCCCAGGGCTTTGGCGAAAGCTTTGAAGGAGTCCCGGCTACTATACTGCAGGCGAACGGTGCCCAATTCCCGTCGGCGGTTGCCTTGGAGCTCTTCCACCCTCACCTCCGGCGCGGCGTAAACCTTGGGGAGAAAATAACGTTCGTACTCTTCCTTTTTGAGGTATGAAAGATCCAGTTGGGTAAAAGGCACGAAACGGTCGTTGAGTTTGATAAATTTTAAATATTGATCAAAAAACTGCCCGTGGCTCACTCCTTTCCGACCGAACGTCATCGTCCGGGAGATTTCGGGGCGGACGCACGAACGGTCGCGGCGTTGTTCGGGTTGGCGCATCCAATCGTCCCAAAAAGCTCTTGGCCACTTGGGTTCAAGTTCATCCCAAAGTTCAGCTAAAAGCAACCAACCGAGCCCGGGGAAAAAATCGGTTCGATAAAGTAAATCCGCTCGGGCGACGTCGACCATTTGCTCTTTGCCGTTGTCGTTCCACGCGGAGACGCACCAGAGGGTGGGATCGGCGAGGAGGAGGGGAAGAGTCGCTTGGAAATATTCAAAAAAATCCGGTGCTACTTCTAAATCATCCTCAACCACCACGGCAGCTCGGTAACGGAACGCTCGGAAAACCTGCCCCAAGGCCCAACGGTAATGCCGAGCGATTTTATAATAACCCTGGAATTTTCGGTGTTCCGGCGGCACCGGGATGTCGCTGAGGTCGGGTTGTCGGAGGTGGGTGACGGTGTCGCCGTACGAAGCGATGACACGAGCCGTCTCGGCGTGGCCGCAATCCTGGCTGACGATGACGGGGAAACGTTGAGCCGAAGGGCGGTAGAGCAAGAGTTTATCCAAACACCGACGCACCGTGCTGCGGTCGCAAGCCAAGACTAAAATCGGTAAAACCAACCCGGAGGGCTCGGTTGGATGAGGAGGAGGAAGGACGGAAGGATGAGGAGGGGGGTTGGGGGTGAGTTGAACCCCGCGGCGGCGCCCCCACAAGTCGCTGTAGCGGTGGATTTGGCGCAGGAGGTTTTTTTGACGTTCCAGCTCGGTTTCGGCATCTTGAGCCAAACGGATCACTTCGGCCGTCAACCGGTCGCCTTCGCCCGGGGCAGCGGGGCGGCTCCAGAGGAAGAGGAGGAGGAGGCCGTTCCAGGCGATGAAGAGCGCCGCCCCCCACAAAACCAAGCTGCTCTTCTTCAGCATCCTTCAGCGCTCACTCCCACGCCATGGACCTGGGCGGGGAGAAAAAAAAAAAACACCGTAAAAGCGGTTAAAGGTTCAAAAAATAAATAAATAAATAAAAAAAAATGGTGTTTCGCCCCCAAAGTGGTGCCGGAGGGTAGAAAATGTGGTTAAAAAATAAATAAAAGAAAAGGTTTGCCCCCCAAAGTGGTGCTGGAGGGTTGAGAATGTGGTTAAAAAAAAAAAAAAGAAAAACCCCGTTTTGTCCCCAAAGTGGTGCTGGAGGGTAGAAAAAGGGGTTAAAAAATAAATAAAAGAAAAGGTTTGCCCCCCAAAGTGGTGCTGGAGGGTTGAGAATGTGGTTAAAAAAAAAAATAAAATAAAAAGAAAAACCCCGTTTTGTCCCCAAAGTGGTGCTGGAGGGTAGAAAATGTGGTTATAAAGAAATAAATAAATAAAGTTTCGACCCCAAAGTGGTGCTGGAGGGCATTAAAAGTGGTTAAAAATAATAAAAAACCCCCCCGATTTGTCCCCAAAGTTGTGCTGGAGGGTAGAAAAAGGGGGTTAAAAATAAATAAAGTGGTTATTTATATTTATGTTTAGATAAAAAAATTTTAAAAAACTGTTTTGCCCCCAAAGTGGTGCTGGAGGGTAGAAAAAGGGGTTAAAAATTAATAAATAAATAAAGTTTCGACCCCGAAGTGGTGCTGGAGGGCATAAAAAGTGGTTAAAAATAATTTAAAAAACCCCAATTTGTCCCCAAAGTTGTGCTGGAGGGTAGAAAAAGGGGATTAAAAATAAAGTGGTTATTTATATTTATATAAAAATAATTAAAAAAACCCCTGTTTTGCCCCCAAAGTGGTGCTGGAGGGTAGAAAAAGTGGTTAAAAATAATAAAAAAAACCCCTGTTTTGTCCCCAAAGTTGTGCTGGAGGGGAGAAAAAGAGGTTAAAAATAAATTAAAAAATAAAGTTTCGCCCCCAAAGTTCTGCTGGAGGGGAGAAAAAGTGGTTAAAAATAATAAAAAAAGCCCGATTTGTCCCCAAAGTTGTGCTGGAGGGGAGAAAAAGAGGTTAAAAAGAAATTAAAAAATAAAGTTTCGCCCCCAAAGTTCTGCTGGAGGGGAGAAAAAGTGGTTAAAAATAATAAAAAAAGCCCGATTTGTCCCCAAAGTTGTGCTGGAGGGGAGAAAAAGAGGTTAAAAATAAATAAAAAAAATAAAGTTTTGCCCCCAAAAGTGGTGCTGGAAGGGGTCAGGGCCACCCCCAAAAAACCGGCCACGTCACCCCAAAAAACACCCGGTGGAAACGTGGACCTGATAAAAAAAAAAACACCAAAAATTTAAAAAAAAGGCAAAGGAGGAAAAAAAAAAAAAAAATAAAAAAAAGCACAACCCGCGTCCCCCCCCTACCCCGGCGCTGGGGAGAGGAAGTGAAACTACTCCGGAGCCTCCGGGCAGAAACGTGGCACCGCGGTACAAAAAAAAAAAAAAAAAAATTAAAAAAAAATATTAAAAAATAAAATTTAAATAACGTGCAGAAAAAAAAACAAAAAAAAGCAAATTATAAACCCAAATCTCGGCGGAGGGAGGGGGGTGAAGTCCAACTCCTGTTAAATTTTAACCCAGGACTTGGCACCGGGGAGGATTTGCCACAGGGGTGGGGAGGGGGAAGTGGGGGCGGTTTTTTTTGGGTTTTTTTTTTTGAAAAATGGGGGTAAAAAAATTAAAATATCGCGTTTTGAGCGTTAAAATCGTCGCGAATTCTTGTTTTCTGGGAGTTTTTACTCACCCGGGGTCCGGCCCGATTCTTGGTGGTGGAGGCAAGATGTCAGCGGTGGCAGGAAAAAAGGAAATAGGGGGAAAAAAAAAAAAAAAAAAAGAAAAAAAAAAAAAAGGGAGAATTATGGTTAAAAAGAAAAAAAAAACAGAAAAATAAATAAATTAAAAAAAAGGGATTGCTTAACTCTGGGGGATTAAGGGTTAATGCTGCCGCGGGCCACGTTGGCGGGTGGAAAAAGGGAATTAAAAGGAAAAAAAAAAAAGGAAAACGGGTATTTAAAAGGGGAAAAAAAAGGGAAAAAAAGGGAAACAAACAGAAAAATAAATAAATAAAAAAAAGGGATTGCTTAACTCTGAGGGATTAAGGGTTAATGCTGCCGCGGGCCACGTTGGCGGGTGGAAAAAGGGAATTAAAAGGAAAAAAAAAAAAGGAAAACGGGTATTTAAAAGGGAAAAAAAAAAAAAAGGAAAAAAGGGAAAAAAAAAAAAAAAAAAAGGGTAGGAAGGGGGGTGAGGCCGGTGGCACCGCGGTTTTTCTCCCCCTGGAGGGGGGAAATGCCGAGAGCTGCCGGCCCCAAACCCGTCATCTGGCCCCAAAAAAGCAGCGAGAGAGCAAGAAAAAAACCCAAACCAAACAAACAACAAAAAAAAAGTGAAAAAAGTAAATTTAAGGGATTTTTTTTTTTAGTTGGGAAAAACGCGGAGGCGAAGCGGGACCTGAGGGGGGGGCCAGCTCGAACCGCCGCGGGTTTTAGTTCCAAAGGAAGGAGTTTGGCCCCAAAATGCAAAGTTTGGGAGGAAAATGTGAAGGTTTTGAGCCAAAATGTGGAGTTTTTAGCCCAAAACGCGGCGTTTTGTTGCGGTTTTACCCGGCGCTGAGGCGCTGAGGCAGCAAAACCGGGGATTTTCCCTGCCCTGGGCCAGCGATAATTATATTATTTTAATTCCTCCAAACACCCCAAATCCCCTAAATCCGGGGATAAGGGCCACAACCCCCCCTTTCCCTTTTTTTTTTTTTTTTTAATTTATTTTTTAAAATTTTTTCCGCAGGGATTTTTAAAGGTGAAACACCCCAAATCCTTCAAATTATTTTTTTTTTTTAAAATTTATTTTTTAAAATTTTTTCCGCAGGGATTTTTAAAGGTGAAACACCCCAAATCCTTCAAATTATTTATTTTTTTTAAATTTATTTTTTAAAATTTTTTCCTCAGGGATTTTTAAAGGTGAAACACCCCAAATCCTTCAAATTCTTTTTTTTTTTTTTAATTTATTTAAAAAAAATTTTTCCGCAGGGATTTTTAAAGGTGAAACACCCCAAATCCTTCAAATTCTTTTTTTTTTTTTTTAATTTATTTAAAAAAAATTTTTCCGCAGGGATTTTTAAAGGTGAAACA
Source organism: Athene noctua (assembly GCF_965140245.1). NCBI lineage: Eukaryota > Metazoa > Chordata > Aves > Strigiformes > Strigidae > Athene > Athene noctua. Next base: position 511,086 of record NC_134070.1, read on the forward strand.
CCCCAAATCCTTCAAATTCTTTTTTTTTTTTTAAATTTATTTAAAAAAAATTTTTCCGCAGGGATTTTTAAAGGTGAAACACCCCAAATCCTTCAAATTCTTTTTTTTTTTTTTTTTTGAGGGGAAAACTTGAAAACTCCTTTCCCTCCCCACAAAACAAAACTTTTCCCTCCCAATAAAAAACAGCACAGTTCGCCCCCCCCCCCCCCCAAATTTCCTCATTAAATATTAATTTTAACTAATCCAGACTTTTTTTTTTTTTTTCCACCCCCTGGGGGGAAGCGGCTCCAAACCTCAAACCCAAAAAATGCTGCTTTTGGGGGACACCCACACCCCCCTTAATTTTTCACCTTGTTTTCCCACTTTTTTGGCTTCGTTTCAGCCAAAATAAACCCCCCCACGATGGAAAAAAACCAAAAACAAACAAACCCCAACTCGTTTGGGGCAAAATGAATCTTTTTTTCTCCTGGGGGGATTCACCCCCCCTGCGCTGCAATTTTATTAAAAATTCTATTTTTTTTTTTTGCTTTTTTTAACAATTTTACCCCCCTCCCGTTTATTATTAAAATTATTTTATAATTAAAATAAATTAAAGGGGGAGCAGCCAGAAAAAAAAAAAAAGTTTCCCTTCTCACCCCCCCCCCCCCCCCGGGTGAAATTTTTTTTTTTTTTTTTTTTTTTACCTGGTTGCAGCTCGCTCCAGGGGGAGGGGGGTCGCTGGGGTTCCCCCCTCCCCCCCCGCCGTTTTCCAGAGCCCCCCCTGGGAATTTCTCAGGAATTTGGGGGTGTCTTGGGGGGGTCAAGTCGCTGCTTTGATCCCGTCCGAGCTTCCTCACGGTGAAGGGAAAACGGGGGGGGGGGTGTGGTGGTGGTGGGGGGGGTCAGGCCATGGTCGTGGCTCCGTCCGTTTGTCCGTCCGCTCTTTTGGGGTTCAGCATCTCCCGGCCCCAAGTCATGATTTTTTTTTTTTTTTTTTTTTTGGGGGGGGGTGTGTGTGTTGTCTCCAGTGAGCTCTAAAAAAATGAGGAGGAAAAGGTTAAATTGGGGATTGGGGGGGGGGGGGGGTTGGGGGGAAATTGGGGGTGTCTGGGGGCGAGGAGGGGGGATTGGGGATATGGGGGGTGTTGTGGGGGGGGTTTGGGGGTGAGGAGAGAAATTCCTGCAAGAAAGGGGGGGCCGAGGCCTCCTCCCTGCCCCATAGGGACAGGGGATCGTGTGTGCCCCCCCCCCCCAGCCCCTATAGGGAAAAGGCGACCCCCCCCCCCCGCTCCTGACTTCTCTATAGGGGTCAGAGGACCCCCCCACCCCCTCCCAGCACCCCTATAAGGGCCAGGTGACCCCCCCAAACCCCTATAGGGGCCAGAGGACCCCCCCCAAACCCCTACAGGGGCCAGAGGACCCCCCCAACCCCTCCCGACACCCTATAGGGGCTAGAGACCCCCCCCAAACCCCTATAGGGGCCAGAGGACCCCCCCGACACCCCTATAGGCGCCAGGGGACCCCCCCAAACCCCTCCCAGCACCCCCCCAGGGGACACTAAAGGCCCCTCCGCCCCCACAGCGCGCAGGGCCGCCC
>NC_134070.1:512860-534408 GCF_965140245.1 Athene noctua
CCCTCGGGGGGGTTTTACCTGCAGCGCTGCGGGCGCCGGGGGGGGCCGGGGGCTCCCCGAGCGAGGCGCTGGGCGATTCGGCTCTCGACGGCCAAGGCCACGGGGGTGCGGAGGCGGCGCGGGGCGCAGGGCAGGCGGCACCGCGGGCAGGGGACGGCAGCGCCCGGCCGGGCGGCGGGCAGGCAGCGCCGGCAGCAGCTGTGGTTACAGGCCAAGAGAACGGGGTCCAGGAGAGGTTGGCCACAAGCCCAACATGAAGTTTCCCGAGCCAAAAGGGCCAGCGGGCCCCGTTCCGGTAGCCCCGAGGGCGCCATGGCGTGTGGGAGGCGTGTGGGAGGCGTGTGCGAGGCGTGTGCGAGGCGTGTGCGAGGCGTGTGGGGAGGGCCCTGGGGAGGGAGGGACACGCGTGGATGTGGGGACGGGGAGGGAGGTGGGGACGTGAGGGATGTCGGGACATGGAGGGACACACGGACATGGAGGGACATGGGGACACACGGAGGGACACACGGAGGGACACGGAGGGACACGGAGGGACACGGAGGGACACGGAGGGACACGGAGGGACACGGAGGGACACGGAGGGACACACGGACATGGAGGGACACACGGACATGGACACAGAGGGACATGGAGGGACACAGGGACATGGGGACACACAGAACGTGGAGGGACACACGGACATAGGGACACATGGAGGGACACACGGACACGGGGACGCACAGACATGGGGACACACAGAGGGACACGGATGGACACAGGGACACACAGAACGTGGAGGGACACACAGAGGGACATGGAGGGACACACAGACATGGATGGACATGGGGACACATAGAGGGACATGGAGGGACACAGGGACATGGGGACACAGAACGTGGAGGGACACATGGACACGGGGACACACAGACATGGAGGGACATGGGGACACACAGAGGGACACGGAGGGACACACGGACATGGGGACACAGAGGGAGGGACACACGGACATGGGGACACAGAGGGAGGGACACACGGACATGGGGACACACAGAGGGACATGGAGGGACAGAGAGACACGGGGACACACAGACATGGAGGGACACATCGAGGGACACACGGACACGGGGACACACAGACATGGGGACACACAGACATGGAGGGACATGGGGACACAGAGGGAGGGACACACGGACATGGGGACACACAGAGGGACATGGAGGGACACACGGACACGGGGACGCACAGAGGGACACGGGGACATGGACACGGGGACACAGACACACGGAGGGACGTGGGGACACACGGACAAACATGGGGACGTGGAGGGACACGGGGACACACGACGGGACAGAGGGACACCCGGACAGGGGACAGACGTGGGGACACCGCGGGGGGGGGACACATGCCTCCACCTACCGCCACGTGCTGCTGCTGGGCCGGGGCTGGGGGCCAAATCCTGGGGGGGCCAAATCCTGGGGGGGCCGGAGAGTCAAATCCTGGGGGGGCCGGAGAGTCAAATCCTGGGGGGGTCGGAGAGTCAAATCCTGGGGGGGTCGGAGAGTCAAATCCTGGGGGGGTGGAGAGTCAAATCCTGGGGGGGCCGGAGAGTCAAATCCTGGGGGGGTGGAGAGTCAAATCCTGGGGGGGTCCGGAGAGTCAAATCCTGGGGGGGCCGGAGAGTCAAATCCGGGGGGGCCGGAGAGTCAAATCCGGGGGGTGCCAAGATGTTGGGGAGCCCAGTCCTGGTTTTTTTTGGAGAGCCAAATCCTGGGGGGGGGGCTGGAAAATCAAATCCCAGTGGTGCCAAGATGCTGGAGAGCCAAATCCTGAGGGGTTGGGGGGCCAAATCCTGGGGGGGGGGGCGGGGGGGGGGGGCCTGGAGGACCCCAGCCAGCGTCAGCCACCGGGAAGCCAAACCCCGGCGGTGCCGGATCGCCGGTTGTGAAAAAATCCAAAAAACTTTTCCTTCCCTCACTCCCAATCCGTCGGCGATCGGATCACCAGAGGCGCCGCGTTTTTTCTTCCGGCGCGAATCCCGGGATAAAAAAGCGGCCAAATTTTTTCGGTGAAAGTATCGTTGAAAGTGTAAATATGGGACCGATCGGTGACGTTATAAAAAGCCACCTGCCCCGCTTCGTAGTCCACAAAAACCCCGACGCGTTTGGGTTTGACCCGCAGCGTCAAAGGGGTGAAAGGAGTCGTGGTGGCCGCGTATTTATCTCCGTTCCAAAGCCTCACGCGCCAATATCCCGTCTCCGGTAACGGGGTTAATTCGCCTTTTCGACTGACGGAATCTTTACAAACGCCGAGAGCCCAGTGAGTTTTATCTCCTACTTCTACCTCCCAATAATGACGCCCGGAGGTAAAACCCTGAGCCCCTAAAACGCAGGGGTAAATGGTGAAACGTCGCGGGGTGTCGGGTAAATCCCGCGGGCGCACGTCGACGAAGCGAACGCTTTTCCGATCTTCTGATAAAACCAAGTTGGGATGAGCCGTGTCGGGATCTAACGTCACCTCACCTGGAGTTCAAAAAAAAGGGAAAAAAAAAATAAATATATAAATCAAAAGGATTTAAAAAAAAAAAAAACAAAAAAAACCAGTGGGGAAGTTGGGGAGTCTTGGTTGCGGCGTAATTCAATTTTTTTTTGGTAATTTTCGGAATCATTTTTTTTTTTTTCCTCACCGATGAGGCGCCGGGTGATTTTTCGGAGGGTGAAATATTGTCGGGGGAAACTGCCGAAGTTTTTTTCCAGCTCGATGGGGATGGAAATCGGTTCTTCCAGAGGTGCTGCCGCTGCCTCGCACCTGCCGGCAGTGCCGGGATAACGGTGGGGTGAACGTGGGGTGTCCCCCACCACTGTCCAACTCGGAATTTTGCTTTTCTGCCCCAAAATGGGGCGGGCTGGGGAGGTTCTTACCTGGCCAGGGTGTCCTTGATGTCCTGGCATGGGGGAGACGGGGGAAAAAGGGGGGAAAAAGGGGGTTAGGTGTGCTAGATCCCTCCTCAAAGTCGATCTCTGGGTGTGATCCTGTCCCCCCAAACCAATCCCATTCCTGGGCATCCCACCCCCAAACCCATCCTGTCCCCCAAATCTGATCCCTGGTGACCCACTCCCAAACTAATCCCAGTTTTGGAGCCCCCAAACCCATCCTGTCCCCCAAACCTGACCCCTGACGACCCCACTCCCAAACTAATCCCAGTTTTGGAGCCCCCAAACCCATCCTGTCCCCCAAACCTGACCCCTGACGACCCCACTCCCAAACTAATCCCAGTTTTGGAGCCCCCAAACCCATCCTGTCCCCCAAACCTGACCCCTGACGACCCCACTCCCAAACTAATCCCAGTTTTGGAGCCCCCAAACCCATCCTGTCCCCCAAACCTGACCCCTGACGACCCCACTCCCAAACTAATCCCAGTTTTGGAGCCCCCAAACCCATCCTGTCCCCCAAACCTGACCCCTGACGACCCCACTCCCAAACTAATCCCACCCTGGAGCCGTTCCGGTCCCCCCAAACCCAATTCCCCCCCCAAACCTTGAGCATCTCAGCCCCCGACTGCAGACACTTCTCCTCCAGCTCGGCCACCAGCGCGGCCAGGACTCGCCGCTGCTCCCCGAGCCGCGCCAGGTTGGCCTGGACCCGCTGCAGGATCTCCCGCTCTTCCTCCTCCAAGCGCCGCAGCAGCAGCCGCTCCTCTTCCTCCAGCAGCTGGTGAAGCTCCTCGAACTCCCGAGCGATGCGTTCCCGACGCAGGGCCACCTTCCTCTGCCGGGATAAAGCTCTGCTGAGCGCTGGCACTCCTGGGGATCCCCCCCACCCACCCTGGTAGCCCCCCTGGCCCCGTTCACTTACCTTCAGCTCGCTGGGTTTTTTCTCCTCCCGCGCTCGGCAGCCGGCGACCGCCTCCAGCTTCCGCTCCAGGGGCTCCAGGCAGCGCTGCAGCTTCTCCTGCGGGATGGGGGAGAGGAGGAGGGTGGGCAACGGGATGGGGGAGAGGAGGGTGGGCAACGGGATGGGGGAGAGGAGGGTGGGCAACGGGATGGGAGCCCTCTGCCCCGAATCCCTCCCCCTGCCCCGAGTCCTTCCTCCGGCCCCAAATCCCTCCCCCATTCCCAAACCCTTCTTCTGACCCCAAATCCTTCCTTTGGATCTGAATCCCTCCTCTCTCCCCGAATCCCTCCTCTCTCCCCGAATCCCTCCTCTCTCCCCGAATCCTTCCTCTCTCCCCGAATCCCTCCTCTCTCCCCGAATCCTTCCTCTCTCCCCGAATCCTTCCTCTCTCCCCGAATCCTTCCTCTCTCCCCGAATCCTTCCTCTCTCCCCGAATCCCTCCTCTCTCCCCGAATCCTTCCTCTCTCCCCGAATCCTTCCTCTCTCCCCGAATCCTTCCTCTCTCCCCGAATCCCTCCTCTCTCCCCGAATCCCTCCTCTCTCCCCGAATCCTTCCTCTCTCCCCGAATCCTTCCTCTCTCCCCGAATCCCTCCTCTCTCCCCGAATCCTTCCTCTCTCCCCGAATCCTTCCTCTCTCCCCGAATCCCTCCTGTATCCCTGAATCCCTCCTCTCTCCCCGAATCCCTCCTCTCTCCCCGAATCCCTCCTGTATCCCTGAATCCCTCCTGTATCCCCGAATCCCTCCTCTCTCCCCGAATCCTTCCTCTCTCCCTGAATCCTTCCTCTCTCCCCGAATCCCTCCTCTCTCCCCGAATCCTTCCCCTATCCCTAAATTCTCTGTCCCTGAAGTCCTCCAGAAGCAGCCTCAGGGAGAGGGTTTGGGGCTAAAAACAGAGATAAGGACAAGACGGTGCCCAAATTCTCTTCACAAACGGTCTCAGGAAGAGAGTTTGGGACTGAAAATGGACACAGGGACGAGACGGCGCCCAAATTTCCTCCACAAACACCCTCAGGGAGAGGATTTCAGGCTAAAAACAGAGAAAGGAAGAAGATGGTGCCCAAATTCCCCCCGGAAATTGTCTCAGGAAGAGAGTTTGGGACTGAAAATGGACACAGGGACGCGACGGCGCCCAAATTCTTTTCACAAAGGGTCTCAGGAAGAGGGTTTGGGGTTGAAAATGAACCCAGGGACAAGACGGTGCCCGAATTCCCTCCACAAACAGCCTCAGGGAAAGAATTTGGGGCTAAATCCCACGTTCAGGGGCTGAAAATGGGGACAAACCACATCCAAACCCCCCCCCCCCCCACCCCCAAATTTGCTTTTGGGGAAAAATCTGGCGCTGAAACCAGAGTGAGAGACTAATCACAGCCCAAACCCTTTCCAAAACCATCCCCAAGGGTTGAAATTCGGGCCCGAAACCAACCCGTTAGCACCCTAAAATGTTTTTTTTTGTTGTTTTTTTTTTTTTTTTTTTTTAACTCCCCCACCCCAACCTTGTACTCGAGGGCCGCGTCGTCGAGGGAGACGAGGGCGTGAGCGCGGTGGGCGTGGGAGATCTCGCAGAGGAGGCAAACGGGGGCTTGATCCTCACGACAGAAACGAGCCAAAGCTTGGCCGTGAGCTTGGCACCGGCTCTCCTCCTCCCCTCGGGCTTTACGTTTGGCGCCGCGAAGCTGGCGGGCGGCTTCCACCATGTTGCCGAGCTGGCGGTTGGGGCGGAGGGCGCGATGGCGGGAGGTTTTGCGGCAAACGGGGCAGGGGAAGTCACGGGCCAGCTCGGCCCACCAGCGGGTGATGCAGCGGCGGCAGAAGTTGTGGCCGCACTCGATGATGACGGGGTCTTGGAGGTATTCGAGGCAAACGGAGCAGCTGGCTTCCACCCGCAGCGTCTCCAAGGGGTCGGCCATGTTGTCTTCTCGGAATTTGGCGGGAAAAAGGCGGTCGGGGGCTCGGGGCGGGGGGGGTGAGGATGTTTGTTTGGTTTTTTTTCTATTTTTGGGGGTGTGTGTGAGAAAAGGTTTAAATGCGTTAAGGAGATGAAGGGGTTTTTTAGGAAAAATGGGATGGCGCGGTGAGGCGATGTGGTTTTGGGGAGAAAACAGCTCAATTCCGTCAAGGGGACGACGTGGTTTTTAGATGGGGAGCGGTGCTGAGGCGATGGCGCAAATTCCAGGAGGTTTTGGGGTGAAAAAAGCTCAATTCTGTCAAGGGGATGATGTGGTTTTTAGATGGGGAGCGGTGCTGAGGCGATGGCGCAAATTCCAAGAGGTTTTGGGGTGAAAAAAGCTCAATTCCGTCAAGGGGATGATGTGATTTTTAGATGGGGAGCGGTGCTGAGGCGATGGCGCAAATTCCAAGAGGTTTTGGGGTGAAAAAAGCTCAATTCCGTCAAGGGGATGACGTGATTTTTAGATGGGGAGCGGTGCTGAGGCGATGGCACAAATTCCAAGAGGTTTTGGGGTGAAAAAAGCTCAATTCCGTCAAGGGGATGACGTGATTTTTAGATGGGGAGCGGTGCTGAGGCGATGGCGCAAATTCCAAGAGGTTTTGGGGTGAAAAAAGCTCAATTCCGTCAAGGGGATGATGTGGTTTTTAGATGGGGAGCGGTGCTGAGGCGATGGCGCAAATTCCAAGAGGTTTTGGGGTGAAAAAAGCTCAATTCCGTCAAGGTGATGACGGGGTTTTAGATGGGAAGTTGTAATGAGGCAATGGCGCAGGTTCAAAGCAGTTTTGGGGTGAAAACAGCTCAATTCCGTCAAGGTGATAATGGGAAGTGATGCCAAGGTGACAGCACAGGTTCAAAGCAGTTTTGGGGAGAAAACAGCTCGATTCCGTTAAAGTCATGACATGGTTTTCGATGGGGAGCGGTGCTGAAGCGATGGCGTAGGTTCCGAGAGATTTTGGGGTGAAAACAGCTCAATTCCGTCAAGGTGATGATGTCATTTTCGTGCGATGCTGGGGTGCCGGCGCAGGTCGGAAGCAGTTTTGGGGAGAAATCAGCTCGATTCCGTCAAAGCGTCTGCATCATTTTGGCGGGAAGCGCTGCTGAGGTGCCGGCGGGGTTTCCCTGTGCTCTTTTTTGGGGGGAAATTGGCTCAATTCAGTTAAAACAATAACAGGCTGCCGGGGGCGGGAGGTGCCGCAGTGACCATGGGGCTGTTTTGGGGTTATTTTGGGGCTTTTTGGGGCCGCAGTGGGAGCCCCTATAGAAAAGGGGGTGCAGAGGGGACAGGCGTTAGGGAGGGGGAGCCCCTGGGTCCCTATAGCGGATCCCCTATAGAAAAGGGGGCGCAGAGGGGACAGGCGTTAGGGAGGGGGAGCCCCTGGGTCCCTATAGGGGATCCCCTATAGAAAAGGGGGCGCAGAGGGGACAGGCGTTAGGGAGGGGGAGCCCCTGGGTCCCTATAGGGGATCCCCTATAGAAAAGGGGGCGCAGAGGGGACAGGCGTTAGGGAGGGGGAGCCCCTGGGTCCCTATAGGGGATCCCCTATAGAAAAGGGGGCGCAGAGGGGACAGGCGTTAGGGAGGGGGAGCCCCTGGGTCCCTATAGGGGATCCCCTATAGAAAAGGGGGCGCAGAGGGGACAGGCGTTAGGGAGGGGGAGCCCCTGGGTCCCTATAGGGGATCCCCTATAGAAAAGGGGGCGCAGAAGGGACAGGCGTTAGGGAGGGGGAGCCCCTGGGTCCCTATAGGGGATCCCCTATAGAAAAGGGGGCGCAGAGGGGACAGGTGTTAGGGAGGGGGAGCCCCTGGGTCCCTATAGCGGATCCCCTATAGAAAAGGGGGCGCAGAGGGGACAGGCGTTAGGGAGGGGGAGCCCCTGGGTCCCTATAGGGGATCCCCTATAGAAAAGGGGGCGCAGAGGGGACAGGCGTTAGGGAGGGGGAGCCCCTGGGTCCCTATAGGGGATCCCCTATAGAAAAGGGGGCACAGAGAGGACAGGCGTTAGGGAGTGGGAGCCCCTGGGTCCCTATAGGGGATCCCCTATAAAAAAGGGGGCGCAGAGGGAACACCCTATAGAACGGCGCCGCTCCAGGGGCCCTATAGGGTGGGGCCTTATGGGGTGGGCGGTCCCGGCTCGCTATAGGGGTCCCTATAGGCGCCGGCCCTCGGGGAGGGGCCGTGCCTGGGCCCCTCTAGCGGGGTCTCTATAGGGGTCCCTATAGGGGAAGGAAGGGGGGGTCCCAGCCACCCCCCCGGCTACTCACCGCCGTTCTCCGCTGCGCCGGGCCCAGAGCCGGAAGTGACGTCTAATTCCCGAGCCGGAAGTGACATCACGCAGCCGCTAGACGCGGCGGGGAGCCCCCACCCCGCCCGTATTGGACGGGGAAAGGGGCGGGGCGTCCTTGCATCCCGCCCTCACCCTCGACGCGAGTTCCGGCCAATGGGAAAGCGCCGGCTCCGCCCACCCGGATGGGGCGCGGCCAATCGGGACCGCGATGGCGGCGCCGGTGCGGGACCGGGAGGCGCTGCAGAGGCTCAACTTCCTCTTCCAGGTGGGGCGGGGGGATAGGGGGGGGCTTTGAGGGGGGGCCAGGAGGGTTAGGGGGGGGCCTGGGAGGGGCTATAGGGGCTCTAGGGGGGGTTATGGGGGTCCTGGGGGGGCCATGAGGGTCCTGGGAGGGATATAGGGGCTCTAGGGGGGGTTATGGGGGTCCTGGGGGGTCTATGGGGGTCTGGGGGGGCCTCTAGGGGGGTCATGAGGGTCCTGGGGGGGATATAGGGGCTCTAGGAGGGGTTATGGGGGTCCTGGGGGGGGCATGAGGGTCCTGGGAGGGATATAGGGGCTCTAGGGGGGGTTATGGGGGTCCTGGGGGGCCTCTAGGGGGGCATAGGGTCTCTAGGGGGGGTTATGGGGGTCATGACGGTCCTGGGGGGGATATAGGGGCTCTAGGGGGAGTTATGGGGGTCCTGGGGGGCTTCTAGGGGGGCCGTGAGGGTCCTGGGAGGGATATAGGGGCTCTAGGGGGGGTTATGGGGGTCCTGTGGGGGCCTCTAGGGGGGGTTATGGAGGTCCTGGGGGGCCCTCTAGGCAGACATAGGGGCTCTAAGGGGTGTTATGGTGGGAGCTATGGGGGTCCAGGAGGGGTTCTAGGGGGGTTATGGGCAGCCTGGGGGGGGGCCTATGGGGATCATGAGGGTCCTGAGGGGGATAGAGGGGCTCTAGGGGTGTTATGGGGGGGGCTTTTGGGGATCAGGAGGGGCTCTAGGGGGGTTATGGGGGTCTGAGAGGGGCTCTAGGGGGGCCGTGAAGGTCCTGAGGGGGATATAGGGGCTCTAAGGGGGTTATGGGGGGGCCTGGGGGGGGGGGTATGGGTGTCCAGGTGAGGCTATAGAGGCTCTAGGGGGCTTATGGGGGGGCCTATGGTGATCCTGGAGGGGCTCTAGGGGGGGCCTGAGGGTCCTGGGGGGGATACGGGCATGCCTGGGGGGTCTGTGGGGGTCCTGGGGGGGTTACAGTGGGGTCCTGTGGAGGTTATGGGCATGCCTGGGGGGTTTGTGGGGGTCCTGGGGGGGATATAGAGCTCTAGGGGGGGTATGGGGGGGCTTATGGGGGTCCCAAAGGGGCTATGGGGGGGTTAGGGGAGATTTATGTGGGTCTGGGAGGGGCTATGGGGGTCTGAGGGGGCCAATCGGGGATCCAGGGGGGGTTAGGGGGGGCTAGAGGTGGACCTGAGGGGACCTATGGGAATCCAGGAGGGTCCTTGGGGGGGGGGAATATTGGGGTTCGGGGGGGGCATCGATGGGGTTGAAGGGGGGCACAAGGAGTCTGGCAGGGGGGGGCTATGGGTGTCTAGAAGGACTGTGGGGCAGCATAAGGGGGGTAAAAGAAAAGAGGGCGGGGCTGTGGGGCAACAAAAAAATGGGGGGGGGGGCTGCAGCTTTATGTCGCCCCCCCCCCCCCCCAGGCCGCCCACTGGGTGCTCCCCCACAGCCCCGCCCTGGCCCGGTTCTACTGCAGCACCCAACGCGGGGCCGCCCGCCGCCTCGTCCTGCGCATGTGAGCAACGGGGGGGGTTTGGGGGGGGCCCCCCACAGCGTGGGAAGGCGCTGACCCCCCCCCTCCAACGCGTGCGTGTCCCCCCCCCAGGGCTCCCTCTGTGAAACGCCTCATGTGCCGCCGCTGCTGCTCCCTGTTGCTGCCCGGGGCCGGGGGGTGCCTGCGGGTCAGAGGTGGGTTTTGGGGGGGTTTAGGGGGGGTTGGGGGGGTCGGTGTGACCCCCCCGGGGTGTTGGGAAGGGTCTGAGGTGGATGTTGGGGTCTCTCTGGCAGGGGGGGGGCAGCCCCGGGTCGTGCTGCGGTGCCGGAGCTGCGGCCGTCACCGGAGGTACCTGTGTGAGAGGGAGCTCCGCCCACTGCGGCAAGACACGCCCACTGGTTAGTGAAGGGGCGGGGCTTGAGGGCAGAGGGGGGCGGGGCTAGGGGGTAAAGGTTGAGGGTGGGGCTAATCTAGAGGGTGGGTGGGGCTAACTCAGCGTGTGGGGCCAATCAGGGGGGTTAAAGGTGGTGGGTGGGGCCAATTGGGGGGTGGTACTAAAGGTGGTGGGCAGGGCCAATGCAGAGGGAGGTGGGACTAAGGGTAGTGGGCGGGGCCGATCTGGTCAGTGGGTGGGACTCACCCGAAGCATGTTGTCAATCAAAACTGCTGGTACCAAGCCCATGCGGCTAATTAAGAGGATGAAAGTGGGTGGGGCGAAATCCTTATACGGGTAGAGGTGGGTGGAGCTAAATACAGGGGGAGGGGCCATCAGGGCAGTGCTATGACATCACTCCCCCAGGCTCCACCCCTCCGGACGCCACCCCAGCATAAACCCTACCCGGCAACAGAGCAGCGACGCGGCCTCCGATTGGTCCCCGCAGAAGCCCCCTCTAACCAATCAGACAACACCAGCTGCAGAAATAAACCTCCCTTTATTCCATATATGGTATTAGTGTCACGCTACGAGGCCCGATCCCGCCCCCCTCCCCGATTGGCTCCACCCCCCCGAAGGGGGCGGGGCTAACACTCATCCTCTCCCAGCAGAGCAAAGGGATTGGGCGCAGTGCTGGGAAGAGGCGTGGCCTCCCCAGGCTCCGCCTCCTCAGCGCTGTCACACTCTTCCTCCTCTTCCTCAGAGCTCGTCCCCTCCCCGGGGGGGGCGGAACCGCGGGCGCTTGGGTCCCCCCCCAGCTCCTGCAGCGCCGCCAGCGCCGCCGTTTCGGGGTGCTGCTCCCACAAATCTAAAATCGGGGGGACACACCCAGCCCATAATAAGCCAAGAGACACCCCCCCCACCTCCCGAATCCATCCTCATCCGCCCGGCTTCCCCGAGGAAGTTTTTTTTTGGGGGGAATTTGGGTGTTTTTTTAGGGGGGGGACGCTCACCCTTCTGCGCCGCGTAGCCGGGGGGGCGCAGGCAGAGGCGCAGTCGCCCCTCGGCCGCCAACCTCAGGATGCTGTTGGCCGCCCGGTACACGTCGTTCCGAGCTGCTTTGGCTGTCTTGTACCCTCGTTTTTCTGCCCACGCTGAAGAAAAATTAAAAAAAAAAAAAAACTACCAAAAACCACCCCACAATAAAAACATTAACGAGAAAAAAAAATAAACCCGGTTTTACAGAATCACAATCGGAGAAGCATCGGGGTTGGAAAAGCTCTTGAAGATCCTCCAGTCAACCGTCAACTCAACATTGACCCTTCCCAACTCCCCCAGATCCCTCAGCGCTGGCTCAGCCCGACTCGTCAACCCCCCCCAGGGATCCCGGGGACTCCCCCCACCCCGCCCTGAGCCTTTTCTGGTGGTTTTTAACTTTTTTAGTGAGGAGTTTCACGCGTGTCACCTCCCCAAAATTGAAGAGATCACAGAGGGCAGCCGGAGCTCCCGCCCGGGTTTTATCCCTCCCTGTGGTTTCCAGCCAGTTTGCTCCAGCTCCCCCCCCCCCCCAAATAATAATTATTAATTCCCCTAAACTAAGCCAAATGCAAATTTTTTTTTATCAGAGGAGGCTTCGCCTCTTTTCCGCACAATTTTCTTAGTTCCCTTCCAGAGGAAAGCGACCCCGTTCGCTAGAAGGGGCTGAAAATTATCAGCACTGACAAAAAATTATCAGCACTGACAAAACCCACCCAATCCAGCACTGGGAAAAAAAAAAAAACCAAACCCCAAACCAGCACTGGGAAAAAAAAAAAAGACAAAAACACAACAAACCAAACCAGCACTGGGAAAAAAAAAAACAAACCCCAAACCAGCACTGGGAAAAAAAAACCCCAAACCAGCACTAGAGAAAAAAAAACAAACCCCAAACCAGCACTAGAGAAAAAAAAACAAACCCCAAACTAGCACTGGAGAAAAAAAAACAAAACCCAAACCAGCACTGGAGAAAAAAAAAACAAAACCCAAACCAGCACTGGAGAAAAAAAAAACAAAACCCAAACCAGCACTGGGAAAAAAAAAAAAAAAACCAGCACTAGAGAAAAAAAAAACAAACCCCAAACCAGCACTGGAGAAAAAAAAACCCCAAACCAGCTCAGGAAAAAAAAACCCAAAACAAACAAACCAGCACTGGAGAAAAAAAAAACCAAACCAAACCAGCACAGGAAAAAAAAAAAAAGAAAACAAACAACCCAAACCAGCTCAGGGAAAAAACCCCAAACCAGCCCTGGAGGAAAAAAAAAAAAAAGACAAACCAGCTCAGGTAAAAAAAAAAAACCAACCCAAACCAGCTCAGGAAAAAAAAAAAAACCAACCCAAACCAGCTCAGGAAAAAAAAAAAAACCAAACCCAAACCAGCTCAGGAAAAAAAAAAAAACAAACCCAAACCAGCTCAGGAAAAAAAAAAAAACCAAACCCAAACCAGCTCAGGAAAAAAAACCCAAACAAAACAGCACTGGAAAAAAAAAAAAACCCAGACCAGCTCTCAGGAATAAAAAACCCAAAACCAGCTCAGGAAAAGAAAAAACCAAAAACCCAAACAGCTCAGGAAAAAAACCCCAAACCAGCACTGGAGAAAAAAAAAAAAAAACCCAAAAACAAACCAGCAGGGGAAAAGAAACTAACCCAAACCAGCTCAGGGAAAAAAACAAACTAACCCAAACCAGCTCAGGGAAAAAAACAAACTAACCCAAACCAGCTCAGGGAAAAAACCAAACTAACCCAAACCAGCTCAGGGAAAAAACCAAACTAACCCAAACCAGCTCAGGGAAAAAAACAAACTAACCCAAACCAGCTCAGGGAAAAAACCAAACTAACCCAAACCAGCTCAGGGAAAAAAAACAAACTAACCCAAACCAGCTCAGGGAAAACCCAAACCAGCACTCAAAAAAAAAAAAAAAAAAAAGCAAACTAACTCAGGAATAAAAAACCCTTAAGCCCAGCCCCAAAGCCCTTAAGCCCAGCCCCAAAGCCCTTAAGCCCAGCCCCAAAGCCCTTAAGCCCAGCCCCAAAGCCCTTAAGCCCAGCCCCAAAGCCCTTAAGCCCAGCCCCAAAGCCCTTAAGCCCAGCCCCAAAGCCCTTAAGCCCAGCCCCAAAGCCCTTAAGCCCAGCCCCAAAGCCCTTAAGCCCAGCCCCAAAACCCTTAAGCCCAGCCCCAAAGCCCTTAAGCCCAGCCCCAAAGCCCTTAAGCCCAGCCCCAAAGCCCTTAAGCCCAGCCCCAAAGCCCTTAAGCCCAGCCCCAAAGCCCTTAAGCCCAGCCCCAAAGCCCTTAAGCCCAGCCCCAAAACCCTTAAGCCCAGCCCCAAAACCCTTAAGCCCAGCCCCAAAACCCTTAAGCCCAGCCCCAAAACCCTTAAGCCCAGCCCCAAAGCCCTTAAGCCCAGCCCCAAAGCCCTTAAGCCCAGCCCCAAAGCCCTTAAGCCCAGCCCTAAACCCCCCCCCAGCACCGAGAAGTACTTCCAACTCACCCAGACACACCAAAACCCACCTGAGACACCATTTTCCACCCCCCCGCCCCCCCAGAACGCCGCCCCGAGCCCCCGACCCCCGCAGAGCGCCCCGGACGCCGATTCCGCCCGATTTTGCCCCAAATCCGGCGGCACCTTCGCAGATGTCCCAGGCTGTCCAGCCAGCAGGCGCGCTGGGGGGGCGCAGCTGGAGGAGGGGGGGCAACGGGAGGCGGGCGGCCAAGTACCCCACGGCCGAGTAGGGCTCCTGCAGCTGCGAGATGGGGTAAACCCCCGCCAGCACCTGCGGGGGGGGCAAAAAAAGAAAAAAAAAATTAAAAATTTAAAAATTCGAATATTTTTTTTTTTTTTAAAAAAAAAATGAAGGGATGGGATCGGGGACCCACCTGGAGGGCCGGGGGGGCGCGGGAGGGAAAGACGAGGCCGGGGCAGTCGCAGAGGCGCACGCGGGGGGTGAGGAAATGGGTCTGGAAGTACCGGGTGTGGCCGGGGGTGCGGGACACGCCCACGGCGCCGCGGCCCACCAGCGCGTTCAGCACCGAGGACTTGCCGGCGTTGGGGAGGCCTGAGGGGAGGGGACAGGATTGGGACACGCCCCCTGCTGCCTGGGGGACACGCCCACCCCTCCTGTAACCTGTCTGTTTGCCTCGGTTTGAAGTGGGGGGGTGGGGACGTGTCGATAAGCCCTGCCCACCTTGGGACACCGCATGCTCACGCCTGCTTTGGATTAAGCCGGTTGGCATGAGGCCACGCCCCATCCGGCCGCACCCCGCCCGACCAAGCCCCGCCCGCCCAAGCCCTGCCCCACTCGGCCGCACCCCGCCCGACCAAGCCCCGCCCCACCCGGCCGCACCCCGCCCGACCAAGCCCCGCCCCACCCGGCCGCACCCCGCCCAAGCCCCGCCCCACCCGGCCGCACCCGGCCTGACCAAGCCCCGCCCGGCCGCACCCGGCCTGACCAAGCCCCGCCCGGCCGCACCCGGCCTGACCAAGCCCCGCCCGGCCGCACCCGGCCTGACCAAGCCCCGCCCGGCCCCACCAAGCCCCGCCCCACCAAGCCCCGCCCCATTTGGCCACGCCCCATTTGGCCACGCCCCATTTGGCCACGCCCCATTTGGCCACGCCCCATTTGGCCACGCCCCAGGATGAAGCCACACCCCAGGATGAAGCCACACCCCAGGATGAAGCCACACCCCAGGATGAAGCCACACCCCAGGATGAAGCCACACCCCAGGATGAAGCCACACCCCTTCAGTCAAACCCAGTTACCGCAGCCACACCCCCTCCCTGCAGCCACGCCCCCTGCCCTAAGCCCCGCCCCTCACCGACACAGCCCAGGGTCAGCACTCCGTGCCGGTACCGCTCCCACTGCCGGGGGGGCACCGCGGTGCCGTCGTCTTCCTCGTCCCCCTCCTCCCCGCCGGCCCCCGCCTCCTCTTCCTCCTGCTGCCGCTCTTCCTCCTCCTCCGCCCGCTCCAGCCGCGCTCGCCAGCCACTCAGGTCCACTGCAACCCCACCGCGGGTGACACCCAGCACCCTGGGGCAGGGTGGAGGAGCACCCCCAGCCCTGGCGTCCCCCCTAAACCACCTCCGACACCCCCCAGGGCGCCCAATGAAGCAGAATTTCCCCCCCCCCACCCCCACCCCCCCCACCCCGCTCAGCACCCATGGGTGCCCCCTCCCCTGCTCACCTTCGCCCCCCACGATGCTTTCGCAAGCTTCCAGCAGCTGCCGGGGTCCCACAGCCCGGCTCCAGCCGCCCCCCCGCCTCTGTCGCCGCTGCACCCCTGCGAGAAAAAAAAAAAAAAACCCACAAAAAAAGCGGGTGAAAAGGCGTCAGGACATTTGGGTGCCTCTGTGTCACCCCCCCCCCCCCGTTTTGCACACCTGGGTCCCTCCTGGGCGCGGGGCCGCGTCGGGGGGCCGAGGTGAAGGGGACGACGCGGGCGGCGGGGAAGCGGCGGCGCAGGAGGTGGCTCCAGGCGGTGGCCACCGAGGGGGGGGTCAAGTCCACTTTGTTGAGGATGAGGATGAGGCCCTTCCCCAACTCCCGCGTCACGTGGGCGGCCAGCGCCGGCGGCACGTTTAACGCCTGCGGAGGGGACACAACGTGAAGGGGGGGGACACACACACACACACAGCTGGGGGGGGTCAGCTGTACCCCAGATACCGGGGGCCCCCGTTCCGCTCTACTCACGGGGTGCCGGGCGTCGGTGATGATGAGGATGATGTCGGACATCTCCAGCACCCGCCAGAGCTGCCGCCACGTCTTGGTGGAGGGGGGGGGGGGGGGGGGGGGGGAGAAATTAAAGACTTGGTGACCCCCTTATTCTTTAACGCTCCCCCGCCCCCCCCGGTATCCCCTTGGGGATCCTTCTCACCTCCAGGTTATGCTCAAAGGGGGCCACGTCCCCTCCGTCATCATCGGGACCCCCGTCCTCGGCCCCCCCGGGGTGTTGGCCCCCCCGGAGGGCTCGGAGGAAGGTGCTGAAAGCCGCCTCCTCCCGCAGCCGCAGCTCCTCCGGGCTCATGGCGAAACTCCAGGGGGGGCGACGGGGAAAATCCAGCCCTGGTATCCAGCAGCCTCAGTCCCACCGGCCCCGGGGGGGGGATTTCTTTCCCCTCAGGGTGGATTTGCTGCCCCCGGGGGGAGATTTTCCTCCCCTCAGGGTGAATTTGCCCCTCCCTGGGACCACTTTGTCCCCTCCCAAGGGTCATTTCACCCCCCTTATAGTTAATTAGCCCCCCCCCCGACCTCCCCTCAGCCACTACTAGCCCCCCCTTATAAACCAATTTACCCCAAAATGATTAATTAAGCCTTCTTCCAGCATAGTACCTCCTACATTAACTGCTACCTACAGCCCCCAGCGCTTAATTTCCCCCCCCCCAAACAATCACGCTCCACTTTCTCTAATTTTTCTCTCTGCTCCAAGTTCGTTAAACCCCGTAACCCCATTAAGTCCCCCCCAAGTCCATTAACCCTCCCCAAATCCATTAAAAACCCCCAAATTAAACACCCCCCCCCGAGCCCTTCAACGCGCCCCCCCCCCCAGCCCTTCAACGCGCCCCCCCCCCGAGCCCTTCAACGCGCCCCCCCCCCGAGCCCTTCAACGCGCCCCCCCCCCCGAGCCCTTCAACGCGCCCCCCCCCCCGAGCCCTTCAACGCGCCCCCCCCCCCGAGCCCTTCAACGCGCCCCCCCCCCCCGAGCCCTTCAACGCGCCCCCCCCCCCGAGCCCTTCAACGCGCCCCCCCCCCCCGAGCCCTTCAACGCGCCCCCCCCCCCGAGCCCTTCAACGCGCCCCCCCCCCCGAGCCCTTCAACGCGCCCCCCCCCCCGAGCCCTTCAACGCGCCCCCCCCCCCGAGCCCTTCAACGCGCCCCCCCCCCCCGAGCCCTTCAACGCGCCCCCCCCCCCCGAGCCCTTCAACGCGCCCCCCCCCCCCGAGCCCTTCAACGCGCCCCCCCCCCCGAGCCCTTCAACGCCCCCCCCCGAGCCCTTCAACGCCCCCCCCGAGGTATCAGCCCCTCACCGGGGCCGTAGATGGCGTCAGGATCGAGCTCCAGGGCGGTCTCAGGCAGCGGCTCCAGCAGCTCCTCCTGGGCCCGACGCCGGCGCCGCGCCAAAGCCTCGGCCCGCGGCCCCCCCAGCTGCAACCGGAACCTACGGGATACCGGCAACCTCACAGACAACACCGCGATCCCTTCACCCACCCCGCTTCCCTCCCAACTTCCCCTCCCCGGGTACCTGCCGGGGTCGTAGCGGCGGGGAGGAGGAACCGGATCTCCCGTTTCAACGGGAACCGCATCGCTGCCTCGCTCCCGGCTCCCGCTGCGGCTGCCCGGGCCCGAGTCCGGCCCTGCCGGGGCATCTACGGGCGGAGAAGGAGGGTCAGGGAGCGACCGGCCGCCGGGGCCCTCTCCCGGTGGAGGCTCCGGGGGCGCCGGGCCCAGCCCCCGCTCACCGCCCCGTTTCCGTTCGCGCCGATCGCGCAGCTGCTGCTTCTTCCGCTTCGCGCTGAACGGCCGCTTGCGGGGCATGACGGGACGTCACGTGGCGGGGCGGGGCCGGCTGCCACCAATAGGAGAAGAGGAAGGCGGGGAGAGGCGGGAGGAGGGGGAGCCAATAGGAGGGAAGATCACGCTGTGGGGAAGGAGAGGACCAGCGGGGAGCCAATGGGAGAACGATTTACCGCGGGAGGGGCGGGACGAGCGCGTCTAAACCAATGAGAGAACAATTTACCACAGGGAGGCGGGACGAGCGCGTCTAAACCAATGGGAGAATAATTTACCACAGGGAGGCGGGATGAACGTCTAAGCCAATGGAAGGCCAATTTACTACAGAAGGGGGCGGAAAGGACACGCCCAAACCAATGAAGGAACAATTTACCACAGGGGGGCGGGGAGAACGCGTCTAAACCAATGGGAGAACAACGTGCCGCGGGAGGGGGCGGGACGAAAGCGCGTAAGCCAATGGGGAGCAGAATGACCTCAGAGGAACGCGGCGCCAATCCAACCCGCCCCCCTGCGAGGATCGATGGGCGGGACGAGTCGCTTAGCGAACCAATCAAAAGACGTGGAGGACCGGAAGCGCGTGAATTCTGCGGGGAGAGGGCGTTCTAGGCGTATCTCTGTGGCCGCGCAGGCGCAGTACGCGGCGCCCGGCCATGCCGAAGGCAGCGCGGCCGGCGGCGGCCAAGCAGGAGGAATGGCGGGGGGAGAGCGAGGGGCAGGGTGAGGGCGCGGACCCGGGACCCCCCCCCGGGGCCGCGGGGGAGGCGGGAGAAAACACCGGGGGGGTCGGGGGGAGACGGGGAGGGGCCTGGACCTCTGGGTCCCCTGGAGGGAGTGAGGCCTTTGGGGGGGCCTGGGCCCTCTGGGGGGGGGGTTAGGCCTGTGGGTGGGGGGTTAAAAAGGGTTTTTTTGGGGGGGGGAGTTAATCTTTTGGGGGTGTTTTGGGGTGTGTGGAGGGATTGGGGGGGGGCAGCCGGGTGCCTGGATCTCCTGGGGGGGATTAACCGTAGGGGTGGGGGGTTAAAAAGGTTTTTTTGGGGGGAATTAATTTTTTTGGGGGGGTTTTGGGGTGTGTGGAGGGATTTGGGGGGGTACAATGGGTTGCCTGGATCTCCTGAGGGGGGGATTAACCGTAGGGGTGGGGGGTTAAAAAGGTTTTTTTGGGGGGAATTAATTTTTTGGGGGGGGTTTTGGGGTGTGTGGAGGGATTGGGGGGGGGGCAGCTGGGTGCCTGGGCCCTCTGGGGGGGATTAACCCTATGGGTGGGGGGTTAAAAAGTTTTTTTGGGGGAAATTAATCGTTTTGGGGGGTTTTGGGGTGTGTGGAGGGATTTGGGGGGGGGCAGCCGGGTGCCTGGATTTCCTGGGGGGGGGATTAACCTTATGGGTGGCGGGCTAAAAAGGTTTTTTGGGGGGAAATTAATCGTTTTAGTCGAGTTTTGGGTGTGTTGAGCGGTGGGGGGGGGGGTACAGCCGGGTGCCTGGATCTCCTGGGGGGGGATTAACCGTAGGGGTGGGGGGTTAAAAAGGTTTTTTGGGGGGGAATTAATTTTTTTGGGGGGGTTTTGGGGTGTGTGGAGGGATGGGGGGGCAGCTGTGTGCCTGGATCCCTTGGGGGGGGCATTGACCTTATGGGTGAGGGGTTTAATATTTTTTTTTTAGGGAGGAATTAACCGTTTTCGGGGGTTTTGGTGCGTCGAGGGGGGGGCAGAGTTGGGCGCGCTGGGACTGGGGGGGCCCCTGGGTGCTGCAGGCCATGCGGGGGGGGGGGGGGGACACACCTGGGGTCCTTGGTGATGCTGAGACCCCTTCCCCCCCCCCTCGCCCAGACCAACCGGTGAAAAAGGGCAAGAAAGACCGGCGAGGCAAGAAATCGGTGAGCCCTTGACCCCTGACCTTTGACCCCTGAGCCTAACCCCGCCCCCCCTGACCTCTGCCCTTTGCCCCCAGTTTTTCGAGGAGCTGGCGGAGGAGGAGAAATCGGCGCCGGCTGAAGCTCACCCCCCCCCGGAGAAGGAAGCGTCGGCCCAACAGGTTCGTTAGGGCCGAGTTAACGAGGGCGTCGCCACAGGGGGTGGGGCTAAGTTGGGTGGGGCTAAAGGGGTGGAGCTAAAGCTGGCGGGGCGGACGCTGGAAGAGGCGGGGCTTGGAGACGATGGGATGAGTAATGGCAGGGCTAATTAAGAAAGGAGTTAATGAGGTTTTATCCCTTTTTATTCGCCCCCCCCCCAGGCTTCCCGGCGGAGGCGGGACCGACGGAAAGAGCGGCGGCGGCCGGGGGCGGAGCCTGAGCCCGAGGAGGTGGAGCTTAGCCGGCGCCTGCAGGAGCTGGCAGCTGCTGGCAGTGAGGAAGAGGAGGAGGAAGGTGAGTCCTGTGGGATCGGGGGGGGGGCCTTTATCACCCCCTTACCCCCCAGGAGCAGTGAGTCTGTCTGGGCTAGAGCGTCCACAGTCCTCCTGGGTCTGCTCTAGGCCGTGGCTGACTTGCAGCTCTATGGTTTCTCGCTAAACCTTGTTGTTTCTGTCTCCCCCCCCCGCCGCAGCGCCGGCCCCCAGGAAAGGGGGGAGGAGGAGGAAGGTGAGTGTATCGGGGGGGCCCCGAATAGGGAGGGACCCCAAAATCCAGAGAGGGAGGAATTGGAGGAGGGAGCAACCCCCTAAAAACGGGGAGAAGCGGGAAAACGGCGGAAGGAGGAGATTGAGGGGGGAAAAAAAAAATAAATTTGGGGGCGGATGGATCGACCCGGGATCCTCCTGAAATTTGGGGTAGGAGGGGGGAGGAAATAATTTGGGGTCCCCCCCCCCACCACCAGGCCCAACTCCAAGGTGTCCCCAATCCCAGGGTGGCAACGTGTTCGCGGCGCTGAGCCAGGAGCAGAGCGAGGAGGAGGAGGAGGAGAGGAGGGACGAAGGCTCACGGCCCGGCAAGGGCAAAACCAAGGTTGGCTGCTTGGGGGGGGGGAAATGGGGGCACCCCAAAACGTGGGTGTTGTTTTTGGGGGGGGCGCCCAGGTGCTTGAGTGTGTCCCCGCCCCCCCCCCCGTTGCGATGATTCCGAGCAGGAGGAAGAGGAGGGTGAGAAGAAGAAGAAGAGCCGCAAGAACGAGAAGACCAAGGGGAGACGGCAGGTGAAGGGGGGGGGGGGCGCGCCCCATGGTTTTGGGGGGGGCCCCCCCAATATTTCAGAGGCGTCACCCCGTTGTTTTTACCCCTCAGGGAAAAGCCGCCAGCGAGGACGAGGCCGAAGGCTCCGATGAGGAGGCGCGACCCAAAGGCGGGAAGGTGGGGGGGGGGGGGCAAACCCAAACACGTGGGGAGATTGGGGGGGGGGGGGGGGGCGTGGCTGACTCCTGTCTCCGCCCCCCCCCCAGAATAAATTTGCAGCTTTACGTGATGATGATGAAGAGGACGAGGAGGATGATGAGGCCGAAGAGGCCCGGAAGGGCAACGAGCCCGTGAGTCTCTTGGGATGGGGGGGGGACACGAGGTGGGGGGGGACACACACACGACACCTCCCGGATGCCTGGGGGTGACACTGGGGGGGCGGGGGGCGTGTCCCTTGTCGCAGGAGGAGGAGGAGGAGGACGGGAGGAAGGCCGAGCCCGACGCCCGCGTCAGCAAGAAGGAGAAGAAAAAGATGAAGAAACAGGTGAGGCGGTGGGCGTGGCCTGGTCCTAGAGGGGCGTGGCTTGTTGGGGAGGGGGCGTGGGTTTAGTGGAAAGGGCGTGGCTGGGTGTGGAGGGGGTGTGGCTTGGGGGGAGGGGTGTGGCTTGGGGGGGAGGGGTGTGG
>NC_134070.1:534608-580127 GCF_965140245.1 Athene noctua
TGACCAAATTTTCTCCCCCCGTTGACCGATTCTCCCCCCCCCCCCCCCCCCCCCCCGTTGACCGATTTTTTTTTTTCCCCCCCCGTTGACCGATTTTTTTTTTTCCCCCCCCGTTGACCGATTTTTTTCCCCCCCGGTTGACCGATTTTTTTCCCCCCCCGGTTGACCGATTTTTGCCCCCCCCGTTGACCAGATTTTTGCCCCCCCGTTGACCAGATTTTTGCCCCCCGTTGACCAATTTTTGCCCCCCGTTGACCAAATTTTTGCCCCCCGTTGACCAAATTTTTGCCCCCCGTTGACCAAATTTTTGCCCCCCGTTGACCAAATTTTTGCCCCCCGTTGACCAAATTTTTGCCCCCCCGTTGACCAAATTTTTGCCCCCCCCGTTGACCAAATTTTTGCCCCCCCGTTGACCAAATTTTTGCCCCCCCGTTGACCAAATTTTTGCCCCCCCCGTTGACCAAATTTTTGCCCCCGTTGACCAAATTTTTGCCCCCGTTGACCAAATTTTTGCCCC
Source organism: Athene noctua (assembly GCF_965140245.1). NCBI lineage: Eukaryota > Metazoa > Chordata > Aves > Strigiformes > Strigidae > Athene > Athene noctua. The sequence goes on from NC_134070.1 coordinate 535,126, forward strand.
CCCGTTGACCAAATTTTTGCCCCCCCGTTGACCAAATTTTTGCCCCCCCCGTTGACCACAATTTTTGCCCCCCCGTTGACCAAATTTTTGCCCCCCCCGTTGACCAAATTTTTGCCCCCCGTTGACCAAATTTTTGCCCCCCCCGTTGACCAAATTTTTGCCCCCCGTTGACCAGATTTTTGCCCCCCGTTGACCAAATTTTTGCCCCCCGTTGACCAGATTTTTGCCCCCCGTTGACCAGATTTTTGCCCCCCCGTTGACCAGATTTTTGCCCCCGTTGACCAGATTTTGCCCCCCGTTGACCAGATTTTTGCCCCCGTTGACCAGATTTTTGCCCCCCGTTGACCAGATTTTTGCCCCCCGTTGACCAGATTTTTGCCCCCCGTTGACCAGATTTTTGCCCCCCGTTGACCAGATTTTTGCCCCCCCGTTGACCAGATTTTTGCCCCCCGTTGACCAGATTTTTGCCCCCCGTTGACCAGATTTTTGCCCCCCGTTGACCAGATTTTTGCCCCCCGTTGACCAGATTTTGCCCCCCGTTGACCAGATTTTTGCCCCCCGTTGACCAGATTTTTGCCCCCCGTTGACCAAATTTTTGCCCCCCCGTTGACCAAATTTTTGCCCCCCCGTTGACCAAATTTTTGCCCCCCCGTTGACCAAATTTTTGCCCCCCCCGTTGACCAAATTTTTGCCCCCCCGTTGACCAGATTTTTGCCCCCCCCTTGACCAAATTTTGCCCCCCCGTTGGACCAAATTTTTGCCCCCCGTTGACCAGATTTTTGCCCCCCGTTGACCAGATTTTTGCCCCCCGTTGACCAGATTTTTGCCCCCGTTGACCAGATTTTTGCCCCCCGTTGACCAGATTTTTGCCCCCCGTTGACCAGATTTTTGCCCCCCGTTGACCAGATTTTTGCCCCCCGTTGACCAGATTTTTGCCCCCCGTTGACCAGATTTTTGCCCCCCGTTGACCAGATTTTTGCCCCCCGTTGACCAGATTTTTGCCCCCCGTTGACCAGATTTTTGCCCCCCGTTGACCAGATTTTTGCCCCCCGTTGACCAGATTTTGCCCCCCGTTGACCAGATTTTTGCCCCCCGTTGACCAGATTTTTGCCCCCCGTTGACCAGATTTTTGCCCCCCGTTGACCAGATTTTTGCCCCCCGTTGACCAGATTTTTGCCCCCCGTTGACCAGATTTTTGCCCCCCGTTGACCAGATTTTTGCCCCCCGTTGACCAGATTTTTGCCCCCCGTTGACCAGATTTTTGCCCCCGTTGACCAGATTTTTGCCCCCCGTTGACCAGATTTTTGCCCCCCGTTGACCAGATTTTTGCCCCCCGTTGACCAGATTTTTGCCCCCCGTTGACCAGATTTTTGCCCCCCGTTGACCAGATTTTTGCCCCCCGTTGACCAGATTTTTGCCCCCCGTTGACCAGATTTTTGCCCCCCGTTGACCAGATTTTTGCCCCCCGTTGACCAGATTTTTGCCCCCCGTTGACCAGATTTTTGCCCCCCGTTGACCAGATTTTTGCCCCCCGTTGACCAGATTTTTGCCCCCCGTTGACCAGATTTTTGCCCCCCGTTGACCAGATTTTTGCCCCCGTTGACCAGATTTTTGCCCCCCGTTGACCAGATTTTTGCCCCCCGTTGACCAGATTTTTGCCCCCCGTTGACCAAATTTTTGCCCCCCGTTGACCAGATTTTTGCCCCCCGTTGACCAGATTTTTGCCCCCCGTTGACCAGATTTTTGCCCCCCGTTGACCAGATTTTTGCCCCCCGTTGACCAGATTTTTGCCCCCCGTTGACCAGATTTTTGCCCCCCGTTGACCAGATTTTTGCCCCCCGTTGACCAGATTTTTGCCCCCCGTTGACCAGATTTTTGCCCCCCGTTGACCAGATATTTGCCCCCCGTTGACCAGATTTTTGCCCCCCGTTGACCAGATTTTTGCCCCCGTTGACCAGATTTTTGCCCCCCGTTGACCAGATTTTTGCCCCCCGTTGACCAGATTTTTGCCCCCCGTTGACCAGATTTTTGCCCCCCGTTGACCAGATTTTTGCCCCCCGTTGACCAGATTTTTGCCCCCGTTGACCAGATTTTTGCCCCCCGTTGACCAGATTTTTGCCCCCCGTTGACCAGATTTTTGCCCCCCGTTGACCAGATTTTTGCCCCCCGTTGACCAGATTTTTTGCCCCCCGTTGACCAGATTTTTGCCCCCCGTTGACCAGATTTTTGCCCCCCGTTGACCAGATTTTTGCCCCCCGTTGACCAGATTTTTGCCCCCCGTTGACCAGATTTTTGCCCCCCGTTGACCAGATTTTTGCCCCCCGTTGACCAGATTTTTGCCCCCCCGTTGACCAGATTTTTGCCCCCCGTTGACCAGATTTTTGCCCCCCGTTGACCAGATTTTTGCCCCCCGTTGACCAGATTTTTGCCCCCGTTGACCAGATTTTTGCCCCCCGTTGACCAGATTTTTGCCCCCCGTTGACCAGATTTTTGCCCCCCGTTGACCAGATTTTTGCCCCCCGTTGACCAGATTTTTGCCCCCCGTTGACCAGATTTTTGCCCCCCGTTGACCAGATTTTTGCCCCCCGTTGACCAGATTTTTGCCCCCCGTTGACCAGATTTTTGCCCCCCGTTGACCAGATTTTTGCCCCCGTTGACCAGATTTTTGCCCCCCGTTGACCAGATTTTTGCCCCCCGTTGACCAGATTTTTGCCCCCCGTTGACCAGATTTTTGCCCCCCGTTGACCAGATTTTTGCCCCCCGTTGACCAGATTTTTGCCCCCCGTTGACCAGATTTTTGCCCCCGTTGACCAGATTTTTGCCCCCCGTTGACCAGATTTTTGCCCCCCGTTGACCAGATTTTTGCCCCCCGTTGACCAGATTTTTGCCCCCCGTTGACCAGATTTTCGCCCCCCAAGTTGACAAATCCCCCCCCAACCCCATTTTTTTTTTAAATCCCCCCCCCAGAGGTGGTGGCGGACGACACGCCGGCGGTTCACGCCGTCCTCCGCGCCGACACCAAACGCCTCCGCTTGTTGGAGGAGGAAAAACGTCTCCAGGCGATGCTGGAGGGCGGCGACGACGCGGCCGCTGAGCGCTTGGAAAAGGTTAACAAACCCACTCGAATAATCGTAATGAAGTGCATCGCGGGGGGGGGGGGGGGCGATTTCTAATGAATTAATTTAATTTTTTGGTGCCCTCGGGAGGTTTACGAGGAACTGCGGGCCATCGGAGCGGCCGCCGCCGAGGCCAAGGCGAGGCGGATCCTGGCTGGGCTCGGTTTTAATCCTGAAATGCAAAACAGGGCGACTAGAAAATTCTCCGGGGGTTGGAGGATGAGGGTGTCGCTGGCGAGGTGAGTGGTGAATTGGGGGGGTGTTTTTTTTTTTTTTTTTTGGGTGGGGGGGGGGGCGCCGTTGTGGTGACGTCGGGGGTGTCGCCTCAGGGCGTTGTTCATGGAACCGACGTTGTTGATGTTGGATGAACCCACCAACCACCTGGATCTCAACGCTGTCATCTGGCTCAATAAGTGAGGAGGAGGAGGGAGGGGCGTGAAGGGGGCGGGGCCAGGGGGGTGTTTAGGGATTGGGGGGGGTGTCAATAGGGGTGGGGATAAGGTGGGTGGGGTGCTGGAGGGGTTGGGGGGGGGGGATTAGCGGGTGTGGGCCTTGGGGAGGGGGGAATGGGTGGTGGATGGACGCGTGGCTCTGAGGGTGTCCCCAAAGTGGGGGTGTCCCCAATCTGAGCTGACCCCAAGGCACAAAGGTGTCCCAAAGTGGGGGTGTCCCCAAAGTGGGGGTGTCCCCAAGGGCTTGTCCCCAATCCAAGCTGACCCCAAGACACAAAAGTGTCCCCAAAGTGGGGTGTCCCCAATCCAAGCTGACCCCAAGACACAAAAGTGTCCCCAAAGTGGGGGTGTCCCCAATCTGAGCTGACCCCAAGACACAAAAGTGTCCCCAAAGTGGGGGTGTCCCCAAGGGCTTGTCCCCAATCTGAGCTGACCCCAAGGCACAAAAGTGTCCCCAAAGTGGGGGTGTCCCCAAAGTGGGGGTGTCCCCAATCTGAGCTGACCCCAAGACACCGATGTGTCCCCAAAGTACGGGTGTCCCGAGGGTGTTTGTCCCCAAGGCATGAGAGTGTCCCCAAAGTGGGGGTGTCCCCGAGGGTGTTTGTCCCCAAGGCATGAGAGTGTCCCCAAAGTGGGGGTGTCCCCAGTCTGAGCTGACCCCAAGACACAAGTGTCCCTAAAGTGGGGGTGTCCCTAAAGTGGGGGTGTCCCCAAGACACGAAAGTGTCCCCAAAGTGCGGGTGTCCCCAGTCTTAGCTGTCCCAAGGCATGAGTGTCCCCAAAGTGGGGTGTCCCTGAGAGCATTTGTCCCCAATCCAAGCTGACCCCAAGGCACAAAAGTGTCCCCAAAGTGGGGGTGTCCCCAAAGTGGGGGTGTCCCCGAGGGTGTTTGTCCCCAGTCTCAGGTGTCCCCAAAGTGGGGGTGTCCCCAGTCTCAGCTGTCCCCAAGACACAAAAGTGTCCCCAAAGTCGGGGTGTCCCCAGTCTCAGCTGTCCCCAAGGCATGAGAGTGTCCCCAAAGTCGGGGTGTTTGTCCCCAGTCTGAGCTGTCCCAAGGCAGAAGGGCGTCCCCAAAGTGGGGGTGTCCCCGAGGGCGTTTGTCCCCAGTCTGAGCTGTCCCCAAGGCACGAGAGTGTCCCCAAAATGGGGGGCGTCCCCAAAGTGGGGGTGTCCCCGAGGGTGTTTGTCCCCAGTCTGAGCTGTCCCCAAGGCAGAAGGGCGTCCCCAAAGTGGGGGTGTCCCCGAGGGTGTTTGTCCCCAATCTGAGCTGTCCCCAAGGCACGGGGGCGTCCCCAAAATGGGGGTGTCCCCGAGGGCGTTTGTCCCCAATCTGAACTGTCCCCAAAGCACAAAAATGTCCCCGAAGTGGGCATGTCCCCAAGGGCAATTGTCCCTAATCTGATCTGTCCTTAAGGCATGAAAGTGTCCCCAAAGTGGGGGTGTCCCCAAAGTGGGGGTGTCCCTGAGGGTGTTTGTCCCCAAGGCACAAAAGTGTCCCCAAAGTGGGGGTGTCCCCAAAGTTGGTGGCGGTCCCCGAGAGCATTTATCCCCAGTCTGAGCTGTCCCCAAAGCACAAAAATGCCCCCAAAGTGAGATTGCCATAAAAGGGGGGGGGGGGCTCGTCCCCACGCTGGGGCTTGTCCCCCCAGCCGGGGTGTCCCCTCAGTGTCCCCCCCCCCACGATGTCCCTGTCCCCCAGTTACCTGCAGACGTGGAAGAAGACGCTGCTGGTGGTGTCGCACGACCAGGGCTTCCTCGACGACGTCTGCACCGACATCATCCACCTCGACTCCCAGCGCCTCTTCTACTACCGGGGCAACTACAGTGCGTGGGGGGGGGGGTTGGGGGTGTTAACGAGGGAGGGGCCGGGGTAATTAGGGGCCGTTAATTACCCCTGGCCGTGCCCCTGGCAGTGACCTTTAAGAAGATGTACCAGCAGAAGCAGAAGGAGCTGCTCAAGCAGTTCGAGAAGCAGGAGAAGAAGCTCCGCGACCTCAAGGCTGGGGGGAAATCCACCAAGCAGGCGGTGAGCGAGGGGAGATCCCTTTGGGATCCGTTCCCTTTGGGATCCGTTCCCTTTGGGATCGATTCACCCGGGATCCGTTCCCTCTGGGATCCGTTCCCTCTGGGATCCGTTCCCTCTGGGATCGATTCACCCGGGATCCGTTCCCTTTGGGATCCGTTCCCTTTGGGATCCGTTCCCTTTGGGATCCGTTCCTTTGGGATCCATTTTCCCAGGATCCGTTCCCTTTGGGATCCGTTCCCTTTGGGATTGATTCACCTGGGATCCGTTCCCTTTGGGATCCATTTTCCCAGGATCCGTTCCCTTTGGGATCCGTTCCCTTTGGGATCGATTCACCCGGGATCCGTTCCCTTTGGGATCCATTTTCCCAGGATCCGTTCCCTTTGGGATCCGTTCCCTTTGGGATCCATTTTCCCAGGATCCGTTCCCTTTGGGATCCGTTCCCTTTGGGATTGATTCACCTGGGATCCGTTCCCTTTGGGATCCGTTCCCTTTGGGATCCGTTCCCTTTGGGATCCGTTCCCTTTGGGATTGATTCACCTGGGATCCGTTCCCTTTGGGATCCATTTTCCCAGGATCCGTTCCCTTTGGGATCCTTCTCCCAGGATCCGTTCCTTTGGGATCCGTTCCCTTTGGGATCGATTCACCCGGGATCCATTCCCTTTGGGATCCGTTCCCTTTGGGATCGATTCACCCGGGATCCATTCCCTTTGGGGTCTGTTCCTTTGGGATCCATTCTCTCTGGGATCTGCTCCCTCGGGATCTGCTCCCTCGGGATCTGCTCCCTCGGGATCTGCTCCCTCGGGATCTGCTCCTTTGGGATCCCTTTGCTGTTGGTTCGATTCCCTTTGGGATCCATTCCCTCTGGGGTCTAATTCATTTGGGATCCATTCCCTTGGGATTTGCTCCTTCAGGATCTGCTCCTTTGGGATCCCTTTCCTGTTGGTTCGATTCCCTTTGGGATCCATTCCCTCTGGGGTCTATTCATTTGGGATCCATTCCCTTTGGGATTTGCTCCCTCAGGATCTGCTCCTTTGGGATCCCTTTCCTGTTGGTTCCCCTCCCTTTGGGATCTATTCCCTTTGGGATCTGTTCCTTTGGGATTCATTCTCCCGAGATCCATTCCCTTTGGGATCCATTCCCTTTAGGATTCGTTCCCTTTGGGATCCATTCTCCCGGGATCCGCTCCCTTTGGGGTCTGTTCCTTTGGGATCCATTCCCTCAGGATCTGGTCCCTCGGGATCTGCTCCTTTGGGATCCCTTTCCCGTGGGATCCATTCCCTGGGATCCCCCCCTCCCGTTTTTTGATCCATTCCCTTTGGGATTCCTTCCCCTCGGGATCCTCTCCCTTGGGATCCGTTCCCTTGGGGTCCACCCTTTGGGATCCCCTCTTTTGGGATCCGTTCCTGTGGGTTCCCTCTCCCTTGGGATCCACTCCTGTGGGATCTAATCCTTTGGGATCCGCTGCCTCGGGATCTCATCCCTTCAGGATCCACTCCCTCGGGATCCCATTTTTTGGGGGATCCCCTCCCTTGGGCTCCGCTCCCCCCTCCCACACCCCCCAGAACCGCTTCCCACCCTGTCTTGGTTCCTCTGCATGTCCCCCCCACCCGCCCAGTTCCCCAGTTTGGGGATCCCCATCCCTCCCCGTCTCCCTCCTGCTTCCTGGGATCCACTTCGGGGATCCAGAGGGATCTGGGGGCCGGATTGATGCCTGGGGAGGGGAGCGGGGGGGTAGTTACCGGGGGCTGTTACCCCCCAGTTGGATCTCAGCACACAGCCCCAGCTCCCTAGACAGAAAAGGGGGGGGGGGTTCAGTGGATCCCCGAGTGGATCCCCGAGCGGATTCCCCAACCCTCCTCATCCTCAGGAGAAGCAGACGAAGGAAGCTCTGACGCGGAAGCAGCAGAAGTGCCGACGACGGACGGCGGCCGAGGAGGCGGCCGAGGCCCCGGAGCTGCTCAAACGGCCCCGGGAATACACCGTCCGCTTCACCTTCCCCAACCCGCCCCCCCTCAGCCCCCCCATCCTCGGCCTCCACGGTACCGGGGAATTTGGGGGGACTGGGGGGGGGCATTAAGAGTGGTTGGGGGGGCATTGAGGGGGTATTTGAGGGGCTGGGGGGTGTTATGGGGTGCTTGGGGAGGGATGTGGGGTGCTGAGGGGGGGGCTTGGGGGGACTCTGGGGGTTTATGGGGGGTTGTAGGGTGCTGGGGGGCCCTTGAGGGGACTCTGGGGGTTTATGGGGGGGTTTTGGGAGGCTGGGGGGGCACTAAGAGTGGTTGGGGGGGCATTGAGGGGCTGGGGGTGTTATGGGGTGCTTGGGGGGGGGGGGGGATGTGGGGTGCTGAGGGGGGGCTTGGGGGGACTCTGGGGGTTTATAGGGGGGGTTTTGGGAGGCTGGGGGGGCGCTAAGAGTGGTTGGGGGGGCATTGAGGGGGTATTTGAGGGGCTGGGGGGTGTTATGGGGTGCTTGGGGGGGGGATGTGGGGCACTGTGGGGGGAATTGGGGGGATTCTGGGGGATTCTGGGGGGATGTAGGGTGCTGGGGGGGCCATTGAGGGGATTTGAGGGGCTGGGGGGGGCATTAAGAGTGGTTGGGGGGCATTGAGGGGGTATTTGGGGGGATGGGGGGTGTTATGGGGTGCTGAGGGGGGGCTTGGGGGACTCTGGGGGTTTATGGGGGGATTTGGGGGGCTGGGGGGGCACTAAGAGTGGTTGGGGGGGCATTGAGGGGGTATTTGGGGGGCTAGGGGTTGTTACGGGGTGCTTGGGGGGGGGCTTGGGGGGACTCTGGGGGTTTATGGGGGGATTTGGGGGGCTGGGGGGCACTAAGAGTGGTTGGGGGGGCATTGAGGGGGTATTTGGGGGGCTGGGGTTGTTACGGGGTGCTTGGGGGGGGATGTGGGGCACTGGGGGGGGATTGGGGGGACTCTGGGGGGCTGGGGGGGGCCCTTGAGGGGATTTGGGAGACTGGGGGGCTGTTAGGGGTGGTTGGGGGGGCCCTTGAGGGGATTTGGGGGGCTGGGGGGGCATTAAGAGTCGTTGGGGGGTATTTGGGGGCTGGGGGTTTTTAAGGGGTGCTGGGGGGGGGATGTGGGGGCACTGGGGGGGCTGGGGGGGGGCGTTGCAGGGATTTGGGGTGTTAAGGAGTAATTTGAGGACACGGGGCACCACGGGGGGGGTTATGGAGGTCTGGTGGGGGCTGAGGTGGGTCCAGGGGCTATTAGGGGGCACCAGGGGACCATTTGGGGGGTGTCTGGGGCCCCCCAACCTCAAACACCCCCCCCCCCCCCCCCCCCAAAAAAAACCCCCCAGGCGTCGACTTCGGCTACGAGGGGCAGGAGCTGCTTTTCCGCAACCTCGACTTCGGCATCGACATGGAGTCACGGGGTGAGACCCCACCTAAACCCCCGGGGGGGGGCCCTAAAATAATATGGGGGGGCCCTCAGGAGCCGCTATGATAACATGGGGTGCTGAGGGTCCCCCCCTTTTTTTTTTTTTCCCCCCCCCCCCACCGACCCAGTTTGCATCGTGGGCCCCAACGGCGTGGGGAAGAGCACGCTGCTGCAGCTGCTCACCGGGCAGCTGACGCCGGTACGGACCCCCCCACCCCGAAAAAAAGGGGGCGAACCCCCAAAATGGGGAGGTGGGGGGGCGTTTGTCGAGGGTTTGGGGGGTTTGGGGGGGTTTTGGGGAGCCCCTGGAGGGGTGGGAGGGTTGTTGGGGGACGGGGGGGGGTGACAATTACACGTCCCTGTGAGGAGGGGGGGGGGGGGGTGGTGTCTCGTGGGATTTGGGGTGTCCCGGGGGGGGTGGGGTGTTCCCAGGGGGGTTTGGGGAACCCTCAAGAATTTGGGGAACTCCCAGGAATTTGGGGTGTCAAAAAAACGGGGGAAAAAACAACAAAAAAAATAATTAAAAAAAACCCCAAAACGTCTCGTGCAGACGCGGGGGCAGATGCGCAGGAACCACCGGCTGGTGAGTGGGGGGCGGGGCTTGTGCAAGGGGTGTGGCCTCACGTGGCTGAGGGGTGGGGACTTGGGAAAGGGGTGGAGCCTCGGGGGGTTGGGGGTGGAGCATTGGGATGGGGAGGGGCTATGGAGAAGGGGGTGTGGCCACGCGGGAGGGGGGGTGTGTCCTCCCGTGTTGGGGTGTGAGGTTAATCCCCCGCATCTCCCCATTGGCTGGGGCCGGTGGGCGTGTCCTGAGCCCCCCACCCCCCGGGGTTTTGGGGGTTTTTGGGGGTTTTTGGGTTTTTTTTTTGTTTGGTTTTTTTTTGTGTTTTTTTGGGTTTTTTGTGGTTTTTTTGTTTGTTTGGGTTTTTTTTTGGGTTTTTTTGGGTTTTTTGGTTTTATTTTTGGGGGGGGTTTTGGGGGATTTTGTGGGGTTTTTTGGTTTTTCTTGTTTTTTGGTGTTGTTTTTGGGTTTTTCTTTTGGTTTGGTTTTTTTGGGGAGGGGGTTGGGCCTTTTTTGGGCCTTTTTTGGGCCTTTTTTTGGGCCTTTTTTTTGGGCCTTTTTTGGGCCTTTTTGGGGCCTTTTTTGGGCCTTTTTGGGGCCTTTTTGGGGCCTTTTTGGGGCCTTTTTGGGGCCTTTTTGGGGCCTTTTGGGGCCTTTTTGGGCCTTTTTGGGGCCTTTTTGGGGCCTTTTTGGGGCCTTTTTTGGGCCTTTTTGGGGCCTTTTTGGGGCCTTTTTTGGGCCTTTTTTTGGGGCCTTTTTTGGGCCTTTTTGTTTTGGGGTTTTTTTCAGGTCTTTTGGTTTTTTTGGGGGGATTTTTGGGGGTTTTTTGGTCTATTGTTAGTTTTGGTGTTATTGTTTGTTTATTAAGGATTTGTGGGGTTTTTTGTTGTTTTTTTGTCTTTTTTTGTCTTTTTTTGTCTTTTTTTGTCTTTTTTTGTCTTTTTTTGTCTTTTTTTGTCTTTTTTTGTCTTTTTTTGTCTTTTTTTGTCTTTTTTTGTCTTTTTTTGTCCTTTTTTTGTCCTTTTTTGTCCTTTTTTGTCCTTTTTTGTCCTTTTTTGTCCTTTTTGTCCTTTTTTGTCTTTTTTTGTCTTTTTTTGTCTTTTTTGTCTTTTTTGTCTTTTTTTGTCCTTTTTTTGTCCTTTTTTTTGTCCTTTTTTGTCCTTTTTTGTCCTTTTTGTCCTTTTTTGTCCTTTTTTGTCCTTTTTTGTCCCGTTTTGTCCTTTTTTGTCCCGTTTTGTCCCGTCTTTTTTTGTCTTTTTGGTTTTTTTTTGTTTTGGGGTTTTTTGTTTGGGGGGGGGGGTGGGGGATTGTTTGTGTTTTTTTTTTTTTGTTTTTTGTTGGTTTTTTCCCCTCAAATAACGTTCCCGCCTCGCTTTGGGGCAGAAAATCGGCTTTTTCAACCAGCAGGCGGCGGAGCAGCTGCGCCTGGAGGAGACGGCGGCCGAGTACCTGCAGCGCGGGTTCAACCTCCCCCACCAGGACGCCCGCAAGTGCCTGGGCCGCTTCGGCCTCGAGGGACACGCCCACACGCTGCAGATCGCCAAGCTCTCGGGTGCGGGGCGGGGCTAGCGCCGGGGGGGCGGGGCTAGGGCCGGGGGGGCGGGGCTAGGGCCGGGGGGGCGGGGCTAGGGCCGGGGGGGCGGGGCTAGCGCCGGGGGGGCGGGGCTAGCGGCTGGGGAGGCGGGGCTGGCGACTGGGCATGGAGCTAGGGCTGGGGGAGGCGGGGCTGGCGGCTGGGGGGCGTGGCTAGGGACGGAGAGGCGTGGCTAGGGGCTGGGGAGGCGGGGCTGGCAACGGCATGGAGCTAGGGATGGGGGAGGCGGGGCTGGTGGCTGGGGAGGCGGGGCTAGGGGCTGGGGAGGCGGGGCTAGGGGCTGGGGAGGCGGGGCTGGCGGCTGGGGGGTGTGGCTAGGGACGGGGAGGCGTGGCTAGGGGCTGGGGAGCCGGGGCTGGCGACTGGGCATGGAGCTAGGGATGGGGGAGGCGGGGCTGGTGGCTGGGGAGGCGGGGCTAGGGGCTGGGGAGGCAGGGCTGGGGGCTGGGGAGGCGGGGCTGGGGGCTGGGGAGGCGGGGCTGGTGACTGGGCATGGAGCTAGGGATGGGGGAGGCGGGGCTGGCGGCTGGGGGGCGTGGCTAGGGACGGAGAGGCGTGGCTAGGGGCTGGGGAGGCGGGGCTGGCGACGGCATGGAGCTAGGGATGGAGGAGGCGGGGCTGGTGGCTGGGGAGGCGGGGCTAGGGGCTGGGGAGGCGGGGCTAGGGGCTGGGGAGGCGGGGCTGGCGGCTGGGGGGTGTGGCTAGGGACGGGGAGGCGTGGCTAGGGGCTGGGGAGGCAGGGCTGGCGACTGGGCATGGAGCTAGGGCTGGGGGAGGCGGGGCTGGTGGCTGGGGAGGCGGGGCTAGGGGCTGGGGAGGCGGGGCTGGGGGCTGGGGAGGCGGGGCTAGCGCCGGGGGTGGGGCTAGGGGCTGGGGAGGCGGGGCTAGTGCCGGGAGGCGGGGCTGGTGACTGGGCATGGGGCTAGCGACTGGGGAGGCGGGGCTAGGGGCTGGGGGGGCGGGGCTAGCGACTGGGGGTGTGGTTAGGTGCAAGGGTGGGCGGGGTTTGGGATAGTTGGCATGGGGAAGGGTTGGAGGCGGAGCCTTGGAGGGGAGGGGTGTGGTCTTGGCGGGTGTGGCCTCAGATGGGGGTGTAATCTTTGTGGGTGGGGCTTGGGGAAGGGGTGGAGCCAGCCGCTGTGGGCGGGGCCTCACAGGGTATAGGGGGCACAGCCTGTCCGGGGGGGGTGGAGCCTCCTGCTATGGGGCGGAGCTTTACCACAATTCTACGAAGGGCTGGGGCGTGGCTTGTCTGTGTGGGCGGGGCCAAGAGGCAGAACCCTGATGGGCTGAGGGTTATCGGCGGGGCGCTGGGGGAGGGGTGTGTGGGCGGAGCCGCACATGGGTGGGCGTGTCTCCCCGAGCTAAGCCCCGCCCCTTCCCCGCAGGCGGGCAGAAGGCCCGGGTGGTTTTTGCCGAACTGGCCTGTCGGGAGCCCGACGTCCTCATCCTGGTGAGAGGGTGTGGCATGGGGGTGTGGGGCGTGGCCAATCCCGGAAGGGGTGTGGCCAATCCTAGAGATGGGCGTGGCCTCCTCACTCCCCCAGGACGAACCAACCAACAACCTGGACATCGAATCCATCGACGCTTTGGCCGACGCCATCAACGATTACCGGGGAGGTGAGGAAAAGGCGGGGCCGAGCGTGGGGCGGGGCAGAGGGCGGGGCGTTTTCGTGACGTCACGGTGGTTTTTCCCGCCCCCCTGATGACGTCACAGCCGTCATCGTGGTGAGCCACGACGCCCGCCTGATCACGGAGACGGGCTGTCAGCTGTGGGTGGTGGAGGAGCGGGGCCTCAGCCAGATCGACGGCGACTTCGACGATTACAAACGGGAGGTGCTGGAGGCCCTGGGGGAGGTGGTGATCAACCGCCCCCGCGAGTGAGGGCGGGGCGGGGCGGGGTCATCTGTGCCCCTCCCACCCCGGAAATAAACCGGAATGGTGCAGCCGCCGTGCCTGGAAAGCGCTTTGATTTGGGGGAAGGAGGGAAATGGCGGCGGTAGGGTTCAGGGTGAACGCGGGCGGTGGGTTTCGGGGTGAATGTTTAGCAGGAGGTTGTGGAAGGAATGTTGTTAGTAGGGTTCAGAGTGAACGCTTAGTAGGGGTCTGGGTGAACGTTCTTGGTTTCAGAGTGAACACTCAGTAGGTTTCAGAGTGAACGCTATTATTTGAGAGTGAACACTCAGTAGGTTCCAGAGTGAACGCTATTATTTGAGAGTGAACACTATTATTAGGTTCCAGAGTGAACACTCGGTAGGCTCCAGAGTGAACGCTATTATTTGAGAGTGAACACTATTATTAGGTTCCAGAGTGAACACTCAGTAGGTTCCAGAGTGAACGCTATTATTTGAGAGTGAACACTCAGTAGATTCTAGAGTGAACACTATCAGCAGGTTCCAGAATGAACACAATTAGTAGGTTCCAGAGTGAACACTCAGTAGGTTCCAGAGTGAACGCTATTATTTGAGAGTGAACACTTAGTAGGCTCCAGAGTGAACACTCAGTAGGCTCCAGAATTAACTCTCAGTAGGCTCCAGAGTGAACACCCAGTAGGTTCCAGAGTGAACACTATTATTTGAGAGTGAACACTATTATTAGGTTCCAGAGTGAACACTCAGTGGGTTCCAGAGTGAAAACTCAGTAGGTTCCAGAGTGAACACCCAGTAGGTTCCAGAGTGAACGCTATTATTTGAGAGTGAACACTTAGTAGGCTCCAGAGTGAACACTATTATTTAAGAGTGAACACCCAGTAGGCTCCAGAGTGAACACTCAATAGGCTCCAGAATTAACTCTCAGTAGGTTCCAGAGTGAACACTATTATTTGAGAGTGAACACTATTATTAGGTTCCAGAGTGAACACTCGGTGGGTTCCAGAGTGAACGCCCTCAGTAGGCTCCAGAGTGAACACCCAGTAGGCTCCAGCGCACACCCCCTCAGTAGGCTCCAGAGTGAACGCCTCCCTCCCCCGACACCACTCCATATTTCTTTTTTTTTTTTTTTCCACCAGTTTATTATTAATGTACAAAATATACAAAAGGGGGGAGGGGCGGGCGCGGGGCCCCTCCCCCACCCAAGTTTTCACAGAAAACAAGTGTCCGGCGCACCCCCCCTCCCCCCCAAATACCCCCCCCCCCCCCAAAATACCCCCCCCACACGCCCCCCCCCCCCCCCTCCGGGCGGCGGCGAGTGGGGGCGCAACAGCCCCGGGCGCAAAAAGGGGGGGGGGAGGGAGTTTTGGGACCCCCCCAATTTTTTTGGGGGGGGTAAATGGGGCTCAGGGGGGTGTAATTACCCCCACCCAGGGGCAGTTTTTTCCCCCGGGGGGGGGTATTTACCCCCGACCCCCACCCCCGGGGGGTGTTTTTTTAACCCGGCAGCAGCGTTTGAACCCCCCCGGGGGGGGGGGGGGTAAAAAATAGTGTTGGGGGGTTTTTTTTACACCCGCAGGGGAGGGATTTACCCCATGGGGGGGTAGATTTACCCCAGGGGGTGGTGGATTTACCCCTGGGGGGCAATTTGGGGCATGGGGGGGGTGGGATTTGCCCCCCCCCCGGTGGATAATTCTGCCCCAAAATGGGGATTTACCCCCCTCGGGTGGGTGTTTTTTACCCCAAGGGGGGGAAATTTACACCCCATAGGTGGATATTTACACCCCTGGGGGGGGAAATTGCACCCCAACAGGGCATTTACACCCCTCGGTGGGGGCATTTACACCCCAAGGGGGTATTTACACCCCACGGGGGGCTCTTTCTGCCCCGCAAGTAGCAATTTACCCCCCCCGGGTGGGTATTTACACCCTATAGGTGGGTATTTACACCCCTGGGGGGGGGTGTGGTGTTTACACCCTTTAGGGGGGACACTTACACCCCGCGGGGGGGGGGGGGTATTTACACCCACTGCGGGGAAAAATTTCTACCCCAGCCAGGGGGAAGCGGGGGTGTAAATTACACCCTTTTGGGGGCGAGGGGGGGGGGGTATTTACACCCCAAGTGGGGTTGCTTACACCCTGGGGCAGGCATTTACACCCCGAGGGGAGTAATTACACCCTGGGGGGGGGGATTTACACCCACCGGGGGTCACATTTACACCCCAAACACAGGCGGAAGTGCAAATCTCACCCTTTAGGCGGGGTTTTTACACCCTTTAGGTTGTTTTTTACCCCAAAGGGGGGGGCTGTTACACCCTGGGGGGGTGGTGTGTGGTTTATTTACCCCCTCCTGACCGTATTTACACCCTGGGGGGGGGTAGATTTACACCCACCGGGGGGAAGGGGGTCACATTTCTACCCCGGTGCGGTCGGAAGCGCGGGTGCAAATCTCACCCTTTAGGCGGGGTTTTTACACCCTTTAGGCGGGGTTTTTACACCCTTTAGGCTGGCGGGGGGGTGTTGACACCCTTTCGGGGGCTTTTTACCCCCCGGGGGGGGTGTTTATTTACCCCGGGGGGGGGTTGTGTGCACGCACACCCCCCCCCCCCCCCCTCCACTCACTCCACCCCCAGAAGCGCGGGTACAAATCTCCCCCTTTAGGCGAGGTTTTTACACCCTTTAGGCGGGGTTTTAACCCCCCCAGGGGGGGCAGTTAGACCCCGGGGGGGGTTATTTACCCCTCCGCAGCAGGATTGACACCCTTAGACAGGAGGGGGTTGCTTACACCACAGGGTGTAACGGGGTTTCCATAGCGCGCCGGCGGGGCGGAAGCCTCATAGAAGCCATTAACGGATAAAAGGAGGAATATAGGGGGGGGGGGGTGTTTAAGCCGGGTTTAACTAGGCCGGGGTGAGGATGAGGAGGAGGAGGAAGGCGGCGGCGGGTTACGGCGGGGGCGGCCAGTTGACGCCGGGGTGGTAGAAGGCGCAGTTGGTCTCGTACCTGCAGGTGCCTTTGAGCACGAAGTGGCGACAGACGGGGCGGGTCGGCAGCTCTGCGTGAGAGAAAATGGAGGACGGCGGAAAGGGGGGGGGGGGGGGAGGTTTTGGGGACAAAAAAAAAAAAAAAAAAAAAAAAAAGGGGGGGCACGTCAAGCGCCCCGACCTGGAGGGAACCCCCAAAGTAGCCCCCCGGGGGCCAGGCGCGATGAGATGTTTAAAAAACGGGAAAAAAATAAAATAAAATGGGGGGGTTTGGGGTTTTTTTTTTTTTTTGGAAGGGGAAATGGTCCCTCGTGGTGCGGGTCCCAGGGGTTAAGCCGGGCTTAAAGTTTAGGGGGGGTGCGAGGGTGGGCCTTGGGGGGGTTTGGGGGGTGGGTGAAGGGGGGTTTAGTGCTTGGTGGGGGTGGATGTTGTGCATAAAACTGGGTTTTAAGGGGCTGGGAGGGGTTGGTGCCTCGCCTAGAGGTGGAGTTTAACGGGCAGGGGGTGGGCTAGAGCTGGGTTTAGGTTTAGCTCCCAGCATGCCTTGCGGCTGCCCTAGAGCTGGGCTTAGCACCCCCACTGCTGCCCTAGAGCTGGGTTTAGCTTCAGCGTGCCTTGCTGCCCACCCTAGAGCTGGCTTTAGCTCCCAGCATGCCTTGCGGCTGCCCTAGAGCTGAGCTTAGCACCCCCACTGCTGACTTAGAGCTGGGTTTAGCTCCCAGCACGCCTTGCAGTTGCCCTAGAGCTGGGCTTAGCACCCCCATTGCTGACCTAGAGCTGGGTTTAGCTCCCAGCATGCCTTGCTGCTGCCCTAGAGCTGGGCTTAGCACCCCCATTGCTGACCTAGAGCTGGGTTTAGCTCCCAGCATGCCTTGCTGCTGCCCTAGAGCTGGGCTTAGCACCCCCACTGCTGTCCTAGAGCTGGGTTTAGCTCCCAGCATGCCTTGCTGCTGCCCTAGAGCTGGGTTTAGCACACCCACTGCTGTCCTAGAGCTAGGCTTAGCTCCCAGCATGCCTTGCGGCTGCCCTAGAGCTGGGCTTAGCACATCCACTGCTGTCCTAGAGCTGGGTTTAGCTCCCAGCATGCCTTGCTGCTGCCGTAGAGCTGAGCTTAGCACCCCCACTGCTGACTTAGAGCTGGGTTTAGCTCCCAGCACGCCTTGCAGTTGCCCTAGAGCTGGGCTTAGCACCCCCACTGCTGTCCTAGAGCTGGGTTTAGCTCCCAGCATGCCTTGCGGCTGCCCTAGAGCTGGGCTTAGCACATCCACTGCTGTCCTAGAGCTGGGTTTAGCTCCCAGCATGCCTTGCTGCTGCCCTAGAGCTGGGCTTAGCACCCCCACTGCTGACCTAGAGCTGGGTTTAGCTCCCAGCATGCCTTGCTGCTGCCCTAGAGCTGGGCTTAGCACATCCACTGCTGACCTAGAGCTGGGTCTAGCTCCCAGCATGCCTTGCTGCTGCCCTAGAGCTGGGCTTAGCACATCCACTGCTGCCCTAGAGCTGGGTTTAGCTCCCAGCATGCCTTGCTGCTGCCCTAGAGCTGGGCTTAGCACCCCCACTGCTGTCCTAGAGCTGGGTTTAGCTCCCAGCATGCCTTGCTGCTGCCCTAGAGCTGGGCTTAGCACATCCACTGCTGACCTAGAGCTGGGTTTAGCTCCCAGCATGCCTTGCAGTTGCCCTAGAGCTGGGCTTAGCACCCCCATTGCTGACCTAGAGCTGGGTTTAGCTCCCAGCATGCCTTGCTGCTGCCCTAGAGCTGGGCTTAGCACCCCCACTGCTGTCCTAGAGCTGGGTTTAGCTCCCAGCATGCCTTGCTGCTGCCCTAGAGCTGGGCTTAGCACCCCCACTGCTGTCCTAGAGCTGGGTTTAGCTCCCAGCATGCCTTGCTGCTGCCCTAGAGCTGGGTTTAGCACACCCACTGCTGTCCTAGAGCTAGGCTTAGCTCCCAGCATGCCTTGCGGCTGCCCTAGAGCTGGGCTTAGCACATCCACTGCTGTCCTAGAGCTGGGTTTAGCTCCCAGCATGCCTTGCTGCTGCCCTAGAGCTGGGCTTAGCACCCCCACTGCTGACCTAGAGCTGGGTTTAGCTCCCAGCATGCCTTGCTGCTGCCCTAGAGCTGGGCTTAGCACATCCACTGCTGACCTAGAGCTGGGTCTAGCTCCCAGCATGCCTTGCTGCTGCCCTAGAGCTGGGCTTAGCACATCCACTGCTGCCCTAGAGCTGGGTTTAGCTCCCAGCATGCCTTGCTGCTGCCCTAGAGCTGGGCTTAGCACCCCCACTGCTGCCCTAGAGCTGGGTTTAGCTCCCAGCATGCCTTGCTGCTGCCCTAGAGCTGGGCTTAGCACATCCACTGCTGTCCTAGAGCTGGGTTTAGCTCCCAGCATGCCTTGCTGCTGCCCTAGAGCTGGGCTTAGCACATCCACTGCTGACCTAGAGCTGGGTTTAGCTCCCAGCATGCCCTGCTGCCCTCCCAAGTGCTGAACCAGAACTCCCAGCATGCCTCACTGGTGTCCTAGAGCAGGTTTTAACACCCAGAACACCCCACTGCTGCTCCTAAAGCTGGGTTTTGCTCCCAGCATGCCTCACTGCTGCCCCAGAGCTGGGCTTAACTCCCAGCAGGCCTTGGTGCTGCCTCCCCTAGAACTGCCTCGAGCCACACTCCACTTCCCAGCATGCTTTGCTGCCCCTCCTAGAGCTGGTTTTATCTCCCCACAGGCCTCAGTGCCCCTCCTAAAGCAGGTTTCAACTCCCAGCAGGCCTCAGTGCCCCTGCTAGAGCCGGTTTTACCTCCCCGCAGGCCTCAGTGCCTCTCCTAGAGCTGGTTTTAACTCCCAGCAGGCTTCAGTACCTCTCCTAGAGCTGGTTTTATCTCCCCGCAGGCCTCAGTGCCTCTCCTAGAGCTGGTTTTAACTCTGCACAGGCCTCGTTGTCCCTCCTGGAGGTGGTTCTAACTCCCTGCAGGCCTCAGTGCCCCTCCTAGAGCCAGTTTTATCTCCCCACAGGCCTCAGTGCCCCTCCTAGAGCCGGTTTTACCTCCCAGCATGCCTCAGTGCCCCTCCTAGAGCTGGTTTTACCTCCCAGCATGCCTCAGTGCCCCTCCTAGAGCTGGTTTTATCTCCCAGCACGCCTCAGTGCCCCTCCTAGAGCCAGTTTTACCTCCCTGCATGCCTCAGTGCCCCTCCTAGAGCTGGTTTTACCTCCCAGCAGGCCTCAGTGCCCCTCCTAGAGCTGGTTTTACCTCCCAGCATGCCTCAGTGCCCCTCCTAGAGCTGGTTTTATCTCCCAGCACGCCTCAGTGCCCCTCCTAGAGCCAGTTTTACCTCCCTGCATGCCTCAGTGCCCCTCCTAGAGCTGGTTTTACCTCCCAGCAGGCCTCAGTGCCCCTCCTAGAGCTGGTTTTACCTCCCTGCATGCCTCAGTGCCCCTCCTAGAGCCGGTTTTATCTCCCAGCGTGCCTCAGTGCCCCTCCTAGAGCCGGTTTTACCTCCCAGCATGCCTCAGTGCCCCTCCTAGAGCTGGTTTTACCTCCCAGCATGCCTCAGTGCCCCTCCTAGAGCCGGTTTTATCTCCCAGCACGCCTCAGTGCCCCTCCTAGAGCCGGTTTTACCTCCCAGCATGCCTCAGTGCCCCTCCTAGAGCCGGTCCTAACTCCCCGCAGGCCCATAGCTGCCCTCCGGCTGTGAGGGGGGGTGTGTGTGTGTACGGGGGGGGGTGAAGTGGGGTCCCTACGCACTCCCAGCACGCCCTGCGGCCGCCGTGGGGGAGGGGCTGTCCTCCCCCTCCCTGCCCCCTCCCCCCCGTCCCCCCCACCCTGTCCTAGAGCCCCATGGGGGGTCGCCGCCAGTCGGGGCCTCGCCCCCAAGGCCCGGGAGGCTCCAGGGGTTGGAGGGGGTGGGGGGGAGGTTCCCCCCCTCTCCATCGGGGTAAAAAAGGGGGAGGGGGCGGAGGTGGGGAGGGGGCACCCACTGGCCCCTCCCAACCAGGGCCGGGTCCCCCCCAAATCCAGGCCCCACAACCGCCACCTCCCCCCCCTCCTCGCGAAGGAGGAGCCGGGGGGGGCCCTCCCCCCCCCCCGCATTTACCTCCTCCGTGGCCTCCGCCGTGACCCCGGGGGTGATCGCCGGGGTGGCCTCTGCCGTGTTCGCCGTGGCTACCGGGGGGCCCCCCCCTTGCGCCGCCGCCATTTGGGGGGCCCCCGTTGCGCCCCCCCCCGCCTCCTCCTCCTCCTCCTCCTCCTCCTCCTCGGCATCGATAAGGGGGTTCAGCGCCGCTACGGCCGCGGGGGCGGTGAAAGGGGCCCCCCCCGCGCATGCCGCCGCCGCCGCCGCCGTGGGGGCCACCTCGGAGGGTCCCCCCCCCTTCAGGCGATTCCCAAAAGTCGCCGCCGCCGCCGCCGCTTCCTCCTCCTCCTCCTCCTCCTCTTTGAGGGGGGGGCGGCCCTAAAAGACGGGGACCGCCTGGGAGCCCCGGACCTGGGGGGAGGCCGGGTCCCCCCCCACCTCCTCCTCCGTGGGGTCCTGTGGTAGTTAAGGAAAAAAAAAAAAAAAAAAATCGGTTAAAAAATCAGTAAAAAAAGGAAATCGTTAAAAAAAAAAAATCGGTTAAAAAAAAGGAAATCGGTTAAAAAATTAGTAAAAAAAAAGGAAATCGGTTAAAAAAAAAAGGAAATCGGTTAAAAAAAAAGGAAATCGGTTAAAAAAAAAGGAAATCGGTTAAAAAAAAAAAGGAAATCGGTTAAAAAAAAAAGGAAATCGGTTAAAAAAAAAGGAAATCGGTTAAAAAAAAAGGAAATCGGTTAAAAAAAAAGGAAATCGGTTAAAAAAAAAAGGAAATCGGTTAAAAAAAAAAGGAAATCGGTTAAAAAAAAAAAAGGAAATCGGTTAAAAAAAAAAGGAAATCGGTTAAAAAAAAAAGGAAATCGGTTAAAAAAAAAAAGGAAATCGGTTAAAAAAAAAAGGAAATCGGTTAAAAAAAAAAGGAAATCGGTTAAAAAAAAAAGGAAATCGGTTAAAAAAAAAAGGAAATCGGTTAAAAAAAAGGAAATCGGTTAAAAAAAAGGAAATCGGTTAAAAAAAAGGAAATCGGTTAAAAAAAAAGGAAATCGGTTAAAAAAAAAGGAAATCGGTTAAAAAAAAAAGGAAATCGGTTAAAAAAAAAGGAAATCGGTTAAAAAAAAGGAAATCGGTTAAAAAAAAGGAAATCGGTTAAAAAAAAAGGAAATCGGTTAAAAAAAAAGGAAATCGGTTAAAAAAAAGGAAATCGGTTAAAAAAAAAAGGAAATCGGTTAAAAAAAAAAGGAAATCGGTTAAAAAAAAAAGGAAATCGGTTAAAAAAAAAAGGAAATCGGTTAAAAAAAAAAGGAAATCGGTTAAAAAAAAAGGAAATCGGTTAAAAAAAAAGGAAATCGGTTAAAAAAAAGGAAATCGGTTAAAAAAAAGGAAATCGGTTAAAAAAAAGGAAATCGGTTAAAAAAAAAGGAAATCGGTTAAAAAAAAAGGAAATCGGTTAAAAAAAAAGGAAATCGGTTAAAAAAAAGGAAATCGGTTAAAAAAAAGGAAATCGGTTAAAAAAAAAGGAAATCGGTTAAAAAAAAGGAAATCGGTTAAAAAAAAGGAAATCGGTTAAAAAAAAAGGAAATCGGTTAAAAAAAAAAGGAAATCGGTTAAAAAAAAAAAGGAAATCAGTAAAAAAAAAGGAGGAAATCAGTAAAAAAAAGGAGGAAATCGGTAAAAAAAAAGAGGAAATCAGTTAGAAAAAAGAAATCAGTGGAAAAAAAAATCAGTAAAATGAGGAAGAAAATCAGTTAAAAAACCCCCAGTGAAGTCAGAAAAATCATCAGTAAAAAAAATCAGTGTAAACAAATATCAAAATAAAAACAGTTAAGAAAACCCCGTTAAACCCCCGTTAACCCCCGTTTAAACCCTGTTAAGCCCCCGTTCAACCCCGCTAAACCCCGTTTAAACCCTGTGTTAAGCCCCGTTAAGCCCCCGTTTAAACCCCGTTAAACCCCTGTTAAGCCCCCGTTAAGCCCATTAAAACCCGTTAAGCCCCCGTTTAAACCCCGTTAAGCCCCCGTTAAGCCCATTAAAACCCGTTAAGCCCCCGTTTAAACCCCCGTTCAACCCCGCTAAACCCCCGTTTAAACCCTGTTAAGCCCCCGCTAAGCCCCCGTTAAACTCCGTTCAACCCCCGTTTAAACCCTGTTAAGCCCCGTTCAACCCCGCTAAACCCCCGTTTAAACCCTGTTAAGCCCCCGTTAAAACCCCTGTTAAGCCCGTTAAACCCCGCTAAACCCCCGTTAAGCCCCCGCTAAAGCCCCGTTAAGCCCCCGTTAAGCCTGTTAAACCCTGCTAAAGCCCCGTTCAACCCCGCTAAAGCCCCGTTTAAACCCCGCTAAACCCCCGTTTAAACCCTGTTAAGCCCCGCTAAACCCCTGTTTAAACCCTGTTAAGCCCCGTTAAGCCCCCGTTAAACCCCTGTTAAGCCCGTTAAACCCCACTAAACCTCTGTTCAACCCCGCTAAACCCCCGTTTAAACCCTGTTAAGCCCCGTTAAGCCCCCGCTAAACCCCCTTAAACCCCGCTAAACCCCCGTTAAACCCCGTTAAGCCCCGTTAAACCCCGCTAAGCCCCCGCTAAGCCCCCGCTAAGCCCGGTAGGAGCCCATCGTTACTGTTAACTCCCCAGGCGGGGGGGTCACTCACCGGGCACGGGCCCCCCCGGGGGGAAGTGCTGCAAGGCCTTGGGGCCGGGCGGGAAGCCGTTGGCCATGGGGCCGGGGCCCAGCAAGCCGTGGGGCACTGCGGGGGGAACCAGCGAAACCACGTCAAAGACTGAAAAAAGGGGGGGTCGAGGAAAAGGGGGACCCCCCAACCCGCCCGGGAGACCCCCAGTGGGCACTGCGTGACCCCCCCGTGTCACCCCCCTGAGGACGTGGGGCACCCCCAAAGTGTCCCCAAGTTAAGGGGCACCCCCAAAGTGTCCCCAAATTAAGGGACCCCCCCGTGTCACCCCCCTGTGGACATGGGGCACCCACAAAGTGTCCCCAAGTTAAGGGGCACCCCCAAAGTGTCCCCAAATTAAGGGGCACCCCCGTGTCACCCCCCTGAGGACGTGGGGCACCCACAAAGTGTCCCCAAATTAAGGGGCACCCCCAAAGTGTCCCCAAATTAAGGGACCCCCCGTGTCACCCCCCTGAGGACGTGGGGCACCCACAAAGTGTCCCCAAGTTTAGGGACCCCCCCGTGTCACCCCCCTGAGGACGTGGGGCACCCACAAAGTGTCCCCAAATTAAGGGACCCCCCCGTGTCACCCCCCTGAGGACGTGGGGCACCCACAAAGTGTCCCCAAATTAAGGGACCCCCCCGTGTCACCCCCCTGAGGACATGGGGCACCCACAAAGTGTCCCCAAATTAAGGGGCACCCCCAAAGTGTCCCCAAGTTAAGGGACCCCCCCGTGTCACCCCCCTGAGGACATGGGGCACCCACAAAGTGTCCCCAAGTTAAGGGGCACCCCCAAAGTGTCCCCAAATTAAGGGACCCCCCCGTGTCACCCCCCTGAGGATGTGGGGTCCCCAAGGGCACCCACAAAGTGTCCCCAAACTGAGGGGACCTGCCCCCTCATGTCACGTCCCCAGGGGCACCCCAAGTTTGTCCCCAAATTAAGGGGACCCCCCCTCCCAGTGTCACCGCAGAGGAGCACATGGGGTGCCCGGTGACACCCATGTCACACGTCCCCGTGTCCCCCCCAAAGATGGGGACAGGTCCCCTTGGCGTCACCCCAATCTGAGGGGACCCCCGTGTCACCCCAAGGCAGGGGACAGTGTCCCCAAGGGTGTCCCCAAGCTGAGGGCACCCCGACATCCCCATCAGTGTCCCCCCAAGCCCAGGGCACCCTTAATTCCCTGTCAGGGCACCGCACAGTGTCACCAAGTGTCCCCAAAAGTGTCCCCAAGCCCAGGACACCCCTATATCCCCTCTAGGGCAGGGGACAGTGTCCCCAAGAGTGTCCCCAAGCCCAGGACACCCCTATATCCCCACTAGGGCAGGGGACAGTGTCCCCAAGAGTGTCCCCAAGCCCAGGACACCCCTATATCCCCTCTAGGGCAGGGGACAGTGTCCCCAAGTGTCCCCAAGAGTGTCCCCAAGCCCAGGACACCCCTACATCCCCACTAGGGCAGGGGACAGTGTCCCCAAGAGCGTCCCCAAGCCCAGGACACCCCTATATCCCCTCTAGGGCAGGGGACAGTGTCCCCAAGAATGTCCCCAAGAGTGTCCCCAAGCCCAGGACACCCCTACATCCCCACTAGGGCAGGGGACAGTGTCCCCAAGCCCATGACACCCCTATATCCCGACTAGGGCAGGGGACAGTGTCCCCAAGAGTGTCCCCAAGCCCACGACACCCCTATATCCCCACTAGGGCAGGGGACAGTGTCCCCAAGAGTGTCCCCAAGCCCAGGACACCCTTATATCCCCACTAGGGCAGGGCACAGTGTCCCCAAGAGTGTCCCCAAGCCCAGGACACCCCTATATCCCCTCTAGGGCAGGGGACAGTGTCCCCAAGAGTGTCCCCAAGCCCAGGACACCCCTATATCCCCTCTAGGGCAGGGGACAGTGTCCCCAAGAGTGTCCCCAAGCCCACGACACCCCTATATCCCCTCTAGGGCAGGGGACAGTGTCCCCAAGAGTGTCCCCAAGCCCACGACACCCCTATATCCCCACTAGGGCAGGGGACAGTGTCCCCAAGAGCGTCCCCAAGCCCAGGACACCCCTATATCCCCTCTAGGGCAGGGGACAGTGTCCCCAAGAATGTCCCCAAGAGTGTCCCCAAGCCCAGGACACCCCTACATCCCCACTAGGGCAGGGGACAGTGTCCCCAAGCCCATGACACCCCTATATCCCCACTAGGGCAGGGGACAGTGTCCCCAAGAGTGTCCCCAAGCCCACGACACCCCTATATCCCCACTAGGGCAGGGGACAGTGTCCCCAAGAGTGTCCCCAAGCCCACGACACCCCTATATCCCCACTAGGGCAGGGCACAGTGTCCCCAAGAGTGTCCCCAAGCCACGACCTTTCCTACAGCCACAAACCAGGCTCCCAACAGCCCCCCCCCTCCCGCCCTGCCCTCCCCACGTCACCCACGTGTCCCCCCCAGCCTGTGTCCCCAAGTGCCACCGTGTCCCTCACCTCCGCCGGGCCCCGGCGGCTGAGCCTGCAGGTTTCCCAACAAATGTTTGATTTTATCCGAATAATCCGGTTGTTTCATCAATTCTTCCGCTTTGTGGGTGCTGGGCCCACCCTGGGGGGGGGACAGAGGGAGAAAAAAAAAGAGAAAAAGTGAGAAACTGGGAGCGGGCGGAGGGAAATGGGGGGGCAGAGGCAATAAAAATAATAAAGGGGGGGGTCCCCTTCCCCTCAGCGCCGCCGCTGCCCCCCCCTGTGTCACCCCACTGTTGAAAAAAGGCACGGGGGGGGGGGCTGGTTACCATGATGGAGGTGAGGATCTCCTGCATGTTGATGGGGGGGGCTGGCGCTGGCCCCTGGGGGCTTTTACCGGCCCCTACGCTCCCCATCAGGTTGGCCAGCACGGGGGGGAGTTTGGCCCCCGCTCCGCCGGCGGGATCCGGCGAGGGCGAGGCGGCGCCTCCTTCCAATCCTTCGGGGTAAGCCACCTCCTCGGCGGAGCAGTCCTGGGGAGGGCAGAGAGGGGTTTATTTATTTTTATTTTTTTATTATTTCTATTTTTGGGGGGTGTGGGGGGGTTTGGGGGGGGGCCCTCTGGCGGCGCGGGGCGGTTCTTACCTCATCCAAAGGGATCAGTTTGGGCGGCAGCGGCTCGTAGGATTCGGGATCGGGTTCGTGAGGGCTGTCCGGGACGCTGAGGGAAAACGGGGGGGTGAGAAATTAATAACAAACGGAAAAAAAACAAAAAAAACCACAACCCAACCCACCCCCCCAAAAAACAAACAAAAAAAACCCAAACCCCCCCCCCCAAACAACCCCAAAACAAAAAAAAGCCCAAAAAGCCCAAAAAGCCCAAAAAGCCCAAAAAGCCCAAAAAGCCCAAAAAGCCCAAAAAGCCCAAAAAGCCCAAAAAGCCCAAAAAGCCCAAAAAGCCCAAAAAGCCCAAAAAGCCCAAAAAGCCCAAAAAGCCCAAAAAGCCCAAAAAGCCCAAAAAGCCCAAAAAGCCCAAAAAGCCCAAAAAGCCCAAAAAGCCCAAAAAGCCCAAAAAGCCCAAAAAGCCCAAAAAGCCCAAAAAGCCCAAAAAGCCCAAAAAGCCCAAAAAGCCCAAAAAGCCCAAAAAGCCCAAAAAGCCCAAAAAACACCACCAACCCCCCCCCCCAAAAAAAAACCCCAAAAAAACCAAAAAACCCCAACCCCCCCCCAAAAAAACAACCAAAAAAAACCCCAAAAAACCCCAAAAAACCCCAAAAGAAAGAAAAACAAAACAAAACAGAAAACAAAACAAAAAAAACCCAAAAAAACCCCCCCAAAACCAAAAAACCACAAAAAAAAAACAAAAACAAAAAAACACACCAAAAAAAACCAAAAAGACCCCCCCAAAAAAACCAAAACCCCCCCCAAAAACCCCAAAACACCCCCAAAACCCCCCAAAAAACCCCAAAACCCCCCAAAAAACCCCAAAACCCCCCAAAAAACCCCAAAACCCCCCAAAAAACCCCAAAACCCCCCAAAAAACCCCAAAACCCCCCCAAAAACCCCAAAACCCCCCTAAAAAACCCAAAACCCCCCTAAAAAACCCCAAAACCCCCCTAAAAAACCCCAAAACCCCCCCAAAAAACCCCCAAGCCCCCCAATTCCCGGGGGTGTGGGGCAGAATCGGGGGAGCAGTGGGTAGGGGGGGCGTTTGGGGATCTGGACACCCCTGCCCCGGGATCTGTGGGGATCGGAGGGGGCCCAAGAGTCTTCTCCCCCCCCCCCAGAGGTCTGAAATTTGGGGTGTTCCTGGAGGATTTGGATTCTTGGGGATCCTCTGTGTTCCCCCCAAAAAAAGTTTGGATCTTCAGGGATCCTCTGGGTGTCCCCCCGCCCCCCCCCAAATTGTGGATCCTCAAGGATCCTGTGTGTGTCCCCCCCAAAATTTTGGATCCTCAGGGATCTTGGGTGTCCCCCCCAAAATTTTGGATCCGCAGGGATCCTGTGTGTCCCCCCAAAAAAGTCTGGATCCTCAAGAATCCTGTGTGTGTCCCCCCCAAAATTTTGGATCCTCAGGGATCCTCTGTGACCCCCCTAAAAGTCTGGATCCTCAGGGATCCTGGGTGTCCCCCCCAAAAAGTCTGAATCCTCAGGGATCCTGGGTGTCCCCCCCAAAAAACTTGGCATCCTCAGGGATCCTCTGTGACCCCCCCAAAAGTTTGGATCCTCAGGGATCCTCTGTGACCCCCCCAAAAGTTTGGATCCTCAGGGATCCTCTGGGTATCCCCTCAAAAATTCTGGATCTTCAGGGATCTTGGGTGTCCCCCCAAAAAGTTGGGATCCTCAAGAATCCTGTGTGTGTCCCCCCCCAAATTTGAATCCTCAAGGATCCTCTGTGTCCCCCAAGAAGTTTGAATCCTCAGGGATCCTCTGTGTACCCCCAAAAAAATTGGGATCCTCAGGGATCCTCCGGGTGTTCCCCAAGACTTTTGGCTCCTCAGGGATCCTCCAGACCCCCAAAGGCTCCCCCAGATCCTCTGGGATCCCCCCCCCTCGCCCCCCCAGCCCAGTTTGGATCATGTGGGGAGCTGGGCCCTGAAAAACCGCCCCCCTCAGGCTCTAGATCCTTGGGGATCCTGCAAGAATCGGGGTCCAGCAGTTGGCTCCCCCACTTTCAGATCCCAGGGGATACCCCCGGACCCCCCCCCCCCCCCCCCCCGTGGGATCCGCAGGGATCCGGGGGGGATTCCTGCCCCTGCAAGCCCAAGGAGCCGCAGGGCCGCACCGCAACGAACCCCTCACAGGTGCCCCGATCCCCCCCCCAGGGACCCCCTGATCCTGCTGGGTGGATCCCAAAGATCCAGGCCCCGGATCCTCGGGGATCTGGGCAGGATCCCGGCTCTGTCACCCTCCCACAGCCCCACACGCCATCTGCACCCGGGACACCGGGGAGGATCGATCCCCCCCCCCAAAAAAGGGCTGGGGATCCCCCTGGGGCGATCCGCTTCCCAAACGGATCCAAAGGGGCTCCAAAACGGACCCAAAGGGGCTCCAAAACGGACCCAAAGGGGCTCCAAAACGGACCCAAAGAGGCTCCAAAACGGACCCAAAGGGGCTCCAAAACGGACCCAAAGGGGCTCCAAAACGGACCCAAAGGGGCTCCAAAACGGACCCAAAGAGGCTCCAAAACGGACCCAAAGAGGCTCCAAAACGGACCCAAAGAGGCTCCAAAACGGACCCAAAGAGGCTCCAAAACGGACCCAAAGAGGCTCCAAAACGGACCCAAAGAGGCTCCAAAACGGACCCAAAGAGGCTCCAAAACGGACCCAAAGAGGCTCCAAAACGGACCCAAAGAGGCTCCAAAACGGACCCAAAGAGGCTCCAAAACGGATCCAAAGAGGCTCCAAAACGGACCCAAAGAGGCTCCAAAACGGACCCAAAGAGGCTCCAAAACGGACCCAAAGAGGCTCCAAAACGGACCCAAAGAGGCTCCAAAATGGCGCCGGGAGGATCCGAAGACGATCCCAATGGATCCAAATAGCTTCAAAGAGGATCCCAACAGATCCAAGTAAGTCCAAAGGGGCTCCGGGGGGGATCCAAAGGGGCTCCGGGGGGGATCCAAACGGATCCAAAGGGGCTCCAAACGGACCCAAAGGGGCGGGGGTCATCCAGCAGCCCCCCGCGAGAGGAGGCACACACCATTCCAAACCCCTTTCTCCCAAGCCAGCTCCTGCCCCTTTCCCGCAGGCTCCGACACTCACCTCTCCTTGGAGAGAAAAAGCTCCTGCAAAATCCCTTTTTCCCTCTCGGCCTGAGTAAAACGTTCCCGACTGCCGCTGCCCGGCACCACCAGGGGAGCGGGAAGCTCGAGGAGTTTGGGATAAACCCAGGGCACTTTCTCCTCCATGGTGTCATGGCTGAGGCGTCGGGCCGTCTCGAAGGCGTGACGGTCCATCAGCATCTCCCGCTTGGCCGCTTCTCCAAAATCTTTAATCTTGTTGACATTAACTGCCCCAAGAAAAAAATAAAAAAAATAAAATTAAAAATAAAGACGACGGCGTAAAGACAAAAGCTTGAGGACACCGAGGTGGTGGGAAGAGGGGACACACACACACACACACACGGGACTCACCTCGTTCGGTCTCGTCCAGCTCGAAGTAGAAATACTCGCGGAGTTTGCTCTCCTCTGGCCAACTCACCGTTTTCTTTTTTCGCCCTTTTTTGGTGAGTTGGCCGCTCTCTGAGGGGGTTTCGTTGGGTTTCGAGTCGCCGCTCGCCTCTGACGAGCCTGTGGGGTGGAGCAGGGAGGGGTCAGCACTCATCTGAACTGCCCCCCCGCCCCCCCCGCTCCTTCCCAATCAAATTTCCCTCTTGTCAACTCCCTTCCCAATTAATTTTCCCCCTTCCCAATTAATTTGCTGCCTTTTCAATCCCTTCCCAGTTATTTTTCCCTCTTTCCATCCCCTTCCCCAAATAATTTCCCCTCTTCCCCCCCTTTTCCAATTCATTTCCCCTCTTTCACCCCCCTCCCAATTTTCCCCCTTTCCAACCCCTTCCCAATTAATTTCCCCCTTTCCCAATTAATTTTCTCCTTTTCCAACCCCTTCCCAATTAATTTTCGCCCTTTCCCAATTAATTTTCTCCCTTTCCAACCCCTTCTCAATTAATTTTCCCCCTTCCCAATTAATTTTCTCCTTTTCCAACCCCTTCCCAATTAATTTTCCCCCTTTCCCAATTAATTTTCTCCCTTTCCCAATTAATTTTCTCCCTTTCCCAATTAATTTTCTCCCTTTCCCAATTAATTTTCTCCCTTTCCAACCCCTTCCCAATTAATCTTCCCCCTTTCCCAATTAATTTTCTCCTTTTCCAACCCCTTCCCAATTAATCTTCCCCCTTTCCCAATTAATTTTCTCCCTTTCCAACCCCTTCCCAATTAATCTTCCCCCTTTCCCAATTAATTTTCTCCCTTTCCAACCCCTTCCCAATTAATTTTCCCCCTTTCCCAATTAATTTTCTCCCTTTCCAACCCCTTCCCAATTAATTTTCCCCCTTTCCCAATTAATTTTCTCCCTTTCCAACCCCTTCTCAATTAATCTTCCCCCTTTCCCAATTAATTTTCTCCTTTTCCACCCCCTTCCCAATTAACCTTCCCCCCTTCCCAATTAATTTCCCCCATTTTCCCCCTTTCCAACCCCATCCCAATTAATTTTCCCCATCCCAATTAATTTTCCCCCTTCCCACCCCCTTCCCAATTAACTTTTCCCCTTCCAAATTAAGTTTCCCCCTTTCCACCCCCTTCCCAATTTATTTCCCCAATCTTTACCCTTTCCCAATTAATTTCCTCAATTAACTTTCCCCCTTTCCACCCCCTTCCCAATTAACTTCCCCAATTTTCCCCCTTCCCACCCCCTTCCCAATTAATTTTCCCCCCTTTCCCAATTAATTTCCCCAATCTTTCCCCTTTCCCAATTAACTTTCCCCCTTTCCCAATTAATTTCCCCTCTTTTCCCTCCCTTTCCCCAACTTCCCCCCTTTCCCCCTTCTTCCCCAATTCCCCTCCTTGCCCCCCCCATTCCCAATTCCCCTCCTTGCCCCCCCCCCATTCCCAATTTCCCCTTTTTTCCCCCCAACTTACACGTTTCCATGGGTTCTGGCACCTCCACGGCCGGGACGGGTGTCCCGGGTCGATCCTGCTCCAGGGGCTCCGAGGCAGCGCTGGGCTCCGGGGAGGAAGGTTTGGCCGAGCTGCTTTCAGGAGCTGGTTTCCCCTCAAAGGGGCTGGGCTGGGGGGAGAACAGGGTGTAGGTATTATTGTCTACGTGGGGGGGCTTCTAAACAAAGAGGGGACCCCAAAAAATCTAAGGATGGGACCCCCCCTCTTCCTCACCTTGGCCGCCGTGGGGGACAAAACTTTTTTCTTCTTCTTAATCTTGATGCCGGGGATGGGAGCGGAGTTGAGGGCGTCGAGGAAGCCGAGTCCTTCCATGGCTGTGGGAAGGAGGGGAGGTGTTAGCCAAAATCCCTCAAATTAGCCCCAAAAAGTGAGGCAAGAGTCCTCAAAAAGGCCCCTGAGTTGTTCCCCGAAAAGGCGGCAAAATGTTCCCTAAAAAGGGGCACACCCAAGTGTCCCCAAAAAGGGCAACAAAGCTGGCACCCAGGTGTCACCCAAAAGCACTCAAATCGTCCCCAAAAAAGGCACCCGGTGTGCCCCAAAAGGGCAGCAAGATTGGCACCCAGGTGTCACCCAAAAGCACTCAAATCGTCCCCAAAAAAGGCACCCGGTGTGCCCCAAAAGGGCAACCAAGCTGGCACCCAGGTGTCACCCAAAAGCACTCAAATTGTCCCCAAAAAAGGCACCCGGTGTGCCCCAAAAGGGCAACAAAGCTGGCACCCAGGTGTCACCCAAAAGCACTCAAATTGTCCCCAAAAAAGGCACCCGGTGTGCCCCAAAAGGGCAACCAAGCTGGCACCCAGGTGTCACCCAAAAGCACTCAAATTGTCCCCAAAAAAGGCACCCGGTGTGCCCCAAAAGGGCAACAAAGCTGGCACCCAGGTGTCACCCAAAAGCACTCAAATTGTCCCCAAAAAAGGCACCCGGTGTGCCCCAAAAGGGCAGCAAGATTGGCACCCAGGTGTCACCCAAAAGCACTCAAATTGTCCCCAAAAAAGGCACCCGGTGTGCCCCAAAAGGGCAACAAAGCTGGCATCCAGGTGTCACCCAAAAGCACTCAAATTGTCCCAAAAAAGGCACCCGGTGTGCCCCAAAAGGGCAACAAAGCTGGCACCCAGGTGTCACCCAAAAGCACTCAAATCGTCCCCAAAAAAGGCACCCGGTGTGCCCCAAAAGGGCAACCAAGCTGGCACCCAGGTGTCACCCAAAAGCACTCAAATTGTCCCCAAAAAAGGCACCCGGTGTGCCCCAAAAGGGCAACAAAGCTGGCACCCAGGTGTCACCCAAAAGCACTCAAATTGTCCCCAAAAAAGGCACCCGGTGTGCCCCAAAAGGGCAACAAAGCTGGCATCCAGGTGTCACCCAAAAGCACTCAAATTGTCCCAAAAAAGGCACCCGGTGTGCCCCAAAAGGGCAACCAAGCTGGCACCCAGGTGTCACCCAAAAGCACTCAAATTGTCCCCAAAAAAGGCACCCGGTGTGCCCCAAAAGGGCAACAAAGCTGGCATCCAGGTGTCACCCAAAAGCACTCAAATTGTCCCCAAAAAAGGCACCCGGTGTGCCCCAAAAGGGCAACAAAGCTGGCACCCAGGTGTCACCCAAAAGCACTCAAATTGTCCCCAAAAAAGGCACCCGGTGTGCCCCAAAAGGGCAACAAAGCTGGCACCCAGGTGTCACCCAAAAGCACTCAAATTGTCCCCAAAAAAGGCACCCGGTGTGCCCCAAAAGGGCAACAAAGCTGGCACCCAGGTGTCACCCAAAAGCACTCAAATCGTCCCCAAAAAAGGCACCCGGTGTGCCCCAAAAGGGCAACCAAGCTGGCACCCAGGTGTCACCCAAAATCACTCAAATTGTCCCCAAAATGTTTCTAAAAGGCCCCTAAAAAAGGCATCCGGGTGTCACTCAAAGACACCGAAGTGGCCCCCCAAAAAAAGGCCCCCGAGGGGCGCCCCCCCAAAAAAAAGTCATCCAGGTATCACCCAAAGACACCTAAACATCCCCAAAAACTCCCCAAAAACCATCCCCAAATCATCTCCCAGCACCCCCCCCCAAACCAGCACCCGGTCATTTCCCCAAAACCAGCCAAATTCTCCCCAAAACGCGCCCCCGACTCACGCTGGGGAGGGATGATCTTGACTTTGATCTCCTTGGTGGCGTTGGGCGCCGTGTTGAGGGGTTTGTATTTTTTCTCAGCCGGGGGCCCGTCCCCGGGCAGGGAGGAAATGCTGCAGAAAACAGGGGAAAAAAAAAAAAAGTCAGGCATAAGGAAAAAAAAAAAAACAAAAACCAAAACAGCCCCAATTCCCCCCAAAACCAGCCCTCAGACTCACTTTTGCCTCTTTATGGGCATCGGTTTCAGACTGTATTTATCAGTGGTTGACGACGAGTTCATTTTTTTCACGGGTGCTAACGAAGGCATCTCCATTTCCAGCCCTATTTTTGGGGAAAAAAAAAAAAAACAAAAAAAAAAAACCATCTCACGATTGAGCACAACCCTTCCAAATCCCTAAAAAAAATAAAAACCCCTAAACAGCCCCAAAATCCCCAGGGGATGGGAAAGGAATTACCAGTGGAGCGGAATTTGGCGTGGCTGGGAGCTGTGGTCCGTAAGGATTTGGGTTTCTCCCTTTTTTTTTCTGGCATTTCCTCGGTTTTTGCCTCGGTTTTGGCTTCTTGAGGTTTCTCTTGGACGGGTGTTTTGCTTTTGTTTTCCTCTTTCCGCTTCTTTTTATCCCGTTCTAGAAGGAGGAGAAAAAAAAAAAAATTAAAAAAAAGGGCAAAAGGGTGAAATGTTGATGTTGGATGGAGGGGGGAGGAAGAAGAGGGGGAGCAGAAAAAAAATATTTTTAAAAAAAGCAGGAAAAGGGTGAAATGTTGATGTTGGATGGAGGGGGGAGGAAGAAAAGGGGGTGCAGGGAAAAAAAAAATTAAAAAAAGCAGGAAAAGAGCAAAATGCTGATGTTGGATGGAGGGGGGAGGAAGAAGAGGGGGTGCAGAAAAAAAAAATTTTAAAAAAGGGCAGGAAAAGGGTGAAATGTTGATGTTGGATTGACAGGGGAGGAAGAAAAGGGGGTGCAGGGAAAAAAAAAATTTAAAAAAGCAGGAAAAGAGCAAAATGCTGATGTTGGATGGAGGGGGGAGGAAGAAGAGGGGGTGCAGAAAAAAAATATTTTTAAAAAGGGCAGGAAAAGGGTGAAATGTTGATGTTGGATTGACAGGGGAGGAAGAAAAGGGGGTGCAGGGAAAAAAAAAATTTAAAAAAGCAGGAAAAGAGCAAAATGCTGATGTTGGATGGAGGGGGGAGGAAGAAGAGGGGGTGCAGAAAAAAAATATTTTAAAAAAGGGCAGGAAAAGGGTGAAATGTTGATGTTGGATGGAGGGGGGAGGTAGAAAAGGGGGTGCAGGGAAAAAAAAATTTAAAAAAACAGGAAAAGAGCAAAATGCTGATGTTGGATGGAGGGGGAGGAAGAAGAGGGGGCGCAGGGGGGGCTCACCAGTGGGCTGGGCGCTGCTCTGGGAGCGGATGACACCCATCCAGTCGCTGACGAGGATGGAGGCGAGGCGGCGCAGCTCTGCAGGGTGACAACGGGTTAAAGGGGGGCTTTTTGGGGGGGTTTGGGGGGGTCTGAAGGGGTTTTCGGGGGTGCTGACCTTCATCGTCGCTGGATTTGCTGAGCTGCTTCACCAGCTTGGCTGTGTTGTTCTGGGAAAGAGGGAGAGGGAGGGTGAGAAGCGGTGGTGGGGGGGGACAAAAGGCACCTTGGGGTGGGACATTAACACCACCCAGGGGACCCAAATGCCACCCAAGGGAGACAAAAGCCACCCAAGAAAAATTAAAGCCACTTTGAGGGACCCAAAAGCCACCTTGAGGGGCCAAAAGCCACCCGAGAAAAACTAAAACCACTCAAGGGAGACAAAAGCCACTCCAGGGGACCCAAAAATCACCCAAGGGAGACAAAAGCCATCCCAGGGGACCCAAAAGCCACCTGGGGGACCCAAAACCCCCTCAAGGGAGACAAGAGCCACTTTGGGGGGGACCCAAAAGTCACCCAAGAGATACTGAAGCCACCTTGGGGGATCCAAAAGCCCCTCAAAAGAGATAAAAGTCACCAGAGGGGACACAAAAGCCACCCAAGGGACACAAAAGCCACTCAGGGAAAACAAAGCTTCCCTTGGGGGACTGAAAAGCCACCCAAAGGACCCAAAAGTCACCCAAGGGACACCTCAGGGGACGCAAAAGCCACCCAAGGGAGACTAAAGCCACCTTGGGGGACACAAAAGGCCCCTCAAGGAAGACAAAAAGCCACCTCGGGGGACCCAAAAGCCACCCAAAGGACAAAAAAAACTTTTGGGAGGGACTCAAATGCCACTCAAGGGAGACAAAAGCCATCCCAGGGGACCCAAAAGCCACCAAGGGGACTAAAATCATCTTGGTGGACACAACAGCCACCAAGGGGGACACAAAAGCTCCTCAAGAGAAAACAAACTTCCCTTGGGGGACTGAAAAGCCACTCAAAGGACCCAAATGTCACCCAAGGGACATAAAAATCCCTCAAGGGAAAACAAAGCCACCTCAGGGGACCCAAAGGCCACCCAAAGGAGACAAAAAAACACCTGAGGGGACCCAAAAGCCACCCACGGGAGACTAAAGCCACCTTGGGGGACACAAAAGGCCCCTCAAGGAAGACAAAAAGCCACCTCGGGGGACCCAAAAGCCACCCAAAGGACAAAAAAAAACATTTGCGAGGGACTCAAATGCCACTCAAGGGAGACAAAAGCCATCCCAGGGGACCCAAAAGCCACCAAGGGGGACACAAAAGCTCCTCAAGGGAAAGCAAACTTCCCTTGGGGGACTGAAAAGCCACCCAAAGGACCCAAATGTCACCCCAGAGGGGACCCAGAAGCCACCCAAGGGACATAAAAATCCCTCAAGGGAAAACAAAGCCACCTCAGGGGACCCAAAGGCCACCCAAAGGAGACAAAAACCACCTGAGGGGACCCAAAAGCCACCCCAGGGACCCAAAAGCCACCCCAGGGGACCCAAAAGTTAACTGTGAAGGAGACAAAAACCACCTGAGGGGACCCAAAAGCCACCTGAGGGGACCCAAAAGCCACCCACGGGGACCCAAAAGCCACCCACGGGGACCCAAAAGCCACCCACGGGGACACTAAAGCCACCCACGGGGACACTAAAGCCACCCACGGGGACACTAAAGCCACCCACGGGGACACTAAAGCCACCCACGGGGACACTAAAGCCACCCACGGGACACTAAAGCCACCCACGGGGACACTAAAGCCACCCACGGGGACACTAAAGCCACCCACGGGGACACTAAAGCCACCCACGGGGACACTAAAGGCCCCTCAAGGAAGACAAAAAGCCACCTGGGGGGACCCAAATGCCACTCAAGGGCAAGCAAACTTCCCTTGGGAGACTGAAAAGCCACCCCAGAGGGGACACAAACGCCACCCCGGGGGGGGGACACAAACGCCACCCCGGGGGGGGGACACAAACGCCACCCCGGGGGGGAGAAAAAAGACCCCTTAAGGGAGAACAAAACCACCCGGGAGGGACCCAAAAGCCACCCAAAGGAGAGACCAAAGGCACCTCGGGGGCCACAAAAGACCCCTCAAGGGAGACAAAAGCCACCTGGGGGGACCCAAAAGCCACCCCCCCCCGTCCACCCCCAACCTGTTTGAGGTGGTCGACGGTGAGGGGCAGGTGCTGCAGGGTGAGGAGGATCTGCTGCAGGAAGGGGACGTTGTTGGAGGCTTTGGAACTGGTGAGCCAGGTGTTGAGCAGCTTGTAACCCCCAATCCGGATAAATCTTAAGAAAAAATTAAAAAATAAAAAGAAAAATCAGGCAAAATCCATCAGGATTTGGTCAGGAGGAGGAGGAGTGGGGAGGGTGATCCCCCTTACTTTGCCAGGATGTCTTGAGCCCGTGTCTGCAGCAAAATATTCAGGTAGATGCAGCGACTCACCATCTTCTGCGAGTCCTTCATCAAGCTGGGGATGGAAAAAGGAGGGGTCAGGATCAGGATATTTCCCCCCCCGCCCCCCCCCAAAATACATCCCAGTGAGATTTAGGGAAAAACAAAAGAGATTTTGGGGACTTACTTAAAGATTTTGGTGATGCCCTCCATGGTCTTGACCTCGCCATCGCGGCCCAGGAAGCAGTCCAAGCCCTTGAGGAGCTCCTTGGGGTCGATGGGGCCGGAGCCCATGGCAGAAAAGCCCTGAGGGGGGGGGAAAAGAAAAATGGGGGATTAGGACAGTGGTGACAACCCCATGTCCCCCCCCCCACTTCAAACCCTGTGTGTCGTCCCCCCCCTCAGCCCTCAGTTGTTATCCAAGAGGGGCGACGACAACGAACGCAGCGTGGAAACGCTCTGAACATCCCCCCCCCAAAAAAAAAAAAAAAAAAGGAGAAAAAGCCACCAAAATGCAACTGTTACAATAAGGGGGAGGGTCTGGGTGACCCCCCCAGGGACACCGGGGGGGGGTTTACCCCCCCCCATGAGGTGACACAGTGCTGACACACCCCCCTCCCCTAATTTTTATCTTTAATTAGCGCTGCCACCCCCCCCCCCCCCCAGGGGACGAAGACGACGGGACAAACCCCCCCCCCCCCCAAGAAGCAACATGTCTGGAGGGTGGGGGCACAACACCCCAGTTTTAATCACCGCCCCCCTTTAATTTTACCCCAAGGGTTAATTAACGAGTCGGTGCTTAACGAGGCGCAAAGACGGCGGCGGCGGGAGGGGAACAACGGCGGCGACGGGGCAAGATTTTGGGGTGTCACCCCCCCCCCCCCCCATCAATCCTGCCTCTAATTAAACTCACTAACGAGTTAGCGCTGGTTATTAATTAGCAGAGTGATAATTAAAGGCAGCAGCTCATTAACAACCCGGCGTCCAGCAGGTCCTTGCCCTTGATCCAGCCTGACCTGCCAAGGCAGGATTTCACCCTCCTGACGTCAACTGGCTTCTTAATTACTGTTAATTAGCAGCGTCTCCGGCTTAATTACACCCCAGTTTTGCTAATGAAGGCGGATGCAAGAAGCTGAGCTGATTTGGAGGGGGGGGGGGGGGGCTGGGGGGGGTGATAACAACCTGAAAACACCATCAATTTGGGGGAGGATTGGTAAAAACCATCCCAAAATATCAATATTTAAAAAAAAAAAAAAAAGGGGGGGGGGGGCAGCCCCCATCCCTCATTTTCTCCTCACTGCAAAGACTTAACGAGCCAAAAGTTCGTTAATTTGTGTGTCACCCCCCCCTCCCCCAAGTTGATTAAAGGATACAGGTGCCCCCCCCTTCCCTTTTTTTTTTTTCTTTTTTTTTTTTTTTGGGGGGGGGGTGTTTAAGCCAGGCACGAGCCACCCCTCTGAAAAGACACAAAAGCAAGTTAATTCCAGCACAAACACCCCCAAAATATTCCACAACAACCCCCCAAACCATCAATGAAACGGGGGGGGGGGGCCGCTCATTCCAACCCCAAATTAAGAGTTTTTTAAGCACAAAAGTCATTTGTCACCTTTGACACCGCCCCCCCCCCCCCCCTTGACACCTCGGGGGGGGGCGGTGTGTGTTTTGTGCCCCCCCCCCCCATGTATTTAAGGGTTTACCCCCTATTTTGGGGCTCCCCCCACCATTTTGGGGGGGGACACACAGCACCAAAGACCCACCTGACCCCCCCCCATGTGGGTGAAACCGCTCAAACACCACCCAAAAGGGGGGGGGGGGTTTAAAGGGGTACGAGGAGACCCCCCCAAAAATCACCACGCCCCCCCAAGGGGGTCAATCACCTCCCCAGAAGGGTGGGGGCCCCCAAATTTTTTTTTTTTTTTGGGGGGGGGGGGGGGGGGGGCAGCAGCACCTTGGGCCTATTCAGGCCCTGTCAGCAACCAGCCACGAGGAAGGCCTGACACCCGCCCCCCCCCCGCGCCAAAACCACATTTTTACACTTCTGCTCATTCCCCCCCCCCCCAAACCAGGTTTTTTCAGACACAGAACCCCCATTTCAGCAAAAAGAGGGGGGCACGCACACCCCAAAACCGCGGTTTAAAGAGAGGGGGGGGCACAACGGGCAACACACAATATCCCCCCCCCCCCTCCCCAAAGAGGAAATGCTACCACTGCAAAGCTGGAAGAAAAGGGCTCCCCCCCCCCCCAACCCCACCCCTCGCTTAATTTTTTTTTTGGGGGGCGGGGGGGAATTAAATCATTTTATTAATAAAATTGATATTTTTTTTTTGGCTTTTTAACCAAAATTTGTCAGATTTGAAACGTTTGTTTGGCCAAAACAGGAAAGGTGAAAAGGGGAGGGGGGGGGGGGGGGAAATAAATAGCTCCCAACCCAGCACAGCGTCTTGCATGCACCGGGAGACGGATGGTAAAGAAAAAAAAAATAAAAATAAAAATAAAAAAATAGGGAGGGAAGGGGGAAGGAAATTTGGGGTTTTTTTGGGTTTTGCTTTTTTTTTGTTGTTTTTTTTTTTTTAATTCAAAAGATAAAAATGAAGGTTGTGAAATGTAATTAAGACCAGAAAAATTTTGTTTTGCTTACCCGGCGGGTGGTGGTTGTTCCCCTCCCTTTTGCTGAAGTAAAACTCAAGTTCCCTTCGCTTCCTAAAGCCTGCACACAGCACCTCCGCGCTGCCAAAACGGGGCAAAATCATTGAAAATCGGGAAAAAAAAAATAATAAAAATAAAAAAAAAAAAGTGCCCCCTCAAATTCGATTATTTTTTGGTGGGGAGAAAGGGGGGGAGTGGTGGTGGTGGGGGGGGTGAAGCTCAGTGATAGCATTTCCCTGTCATGATAAATTAAAGGTTATAAATTGCTTTAAAATGGTTTTTTTTCCCCCCCCCCCTCCCCGCCAGCCACCCTCCGTCCCCATTCCAAACCCACAGATTTTCAACCAAAAAAAATTAAAAATAAAAAAAGGGGGAAATAAAACTAAAAATCTGATTTTTTAGGGATTTTTTTGTTGTTGTTGTTGGCACAACCGACAACTTGGGACTGCGCCGGGATCCTGCGGATGAAAAGCCGGAGGGTGAAGCTGCTGGGGGGGGGGGTTTATGGTTAGAGCAGGATTTTTTTTTTTTTTTGGGGGTGGGGGAAAAAAGGGGTTTTAGGATAAATTGAAAGGGGTAAAGAAAATTATGGGGGGGCCAGCGGGGCGGTGGGAGGGGTTTGCTGCGAGCTGGGTTGCATCAGCCGAGGCCGGCGGCGAGGCCCAGGCGCCATTTTAGAAGCCGAAAAAATAAAAGCTAAATTGAGGGGGGGGGGCCAGCTGTTTAAAATAAGGAGGGGGAGAGTGGAAACGACATATAAATATAAATATAACGACCCCCCCTCCCCTATACACACACACACCCCCCAGCCACCTACGCCAATTAAAATAGAACCATTAAAATCCGAGTGGATTAAGAGGGGGGGGGGGGGTTGAATACACACATACACACACAATCCCCCCCCCCCCCGCTGCAATGCAAAAGGGGTTGCAAAGCTCCCACCCTGCGGGGGGGGGGGGCCCCCAACCTGTAACAAAATAAATATCTAGCAAAAAAAAAAAATTAAGGGAAAAAAAAATAATAATGGAAAGACAAAGAGCGGGCGAGCGGCCGCGCCATCTTGGCCCGAAGCTGCTCGAGTCGGGTTTATTTTTTAAAAGGGGGGGGGTAATATATATATTTTTTAAAGCCAACCCTGTTTTTTTGCTTGAAAAAAGCAGGTTTTGGGGGTAAAGCTAAGCCTGCCTAGCAATCTTTATTGCTAGATCGCACACACAGCCCCCACCCCACCGCTTTCCTTTAACCACCCGCCCGTTCCCCAATTTTTTTTCCCCCCCCCACCTCCCCGCCATATCTCTGCGCAAAACAATCCTAAAATGGCACCTAAAAATAAAAAAAAATAATATATAAATCATTCTTTTTAACATTTTCAAAATCAACCCGGATTCCGTGGTTTTTAAAACAGGCCGCCCCGCAATCTTTATGTACAGATTGCTCGCTCGGGGTTTGGTTTTTTTTTTTTTTTTACCCCCCCCCCCACCACCACCCACCACCATCACCCCTCCGTTTTACCCCCCCCCCACCACCACCCCAAAAAAAAAAAAAAAAGCGATTTTGGGGTATTTTTTGATGGGTTTTGGGGCCCTTTTGGGTTTGGCGTGGGAGCTCATCAACCCTCCGCCACCAGCTGCCACGTTTTTTTTGACCAAAATACCCCCAAATTTTAAGGTTTAACCACCTTTTAGCAAAGCCTACGTCCTCCTCAAGCACACAGTTGGGGCTCTTCCTCCCATTATTTTTTTTTTTTTTCTCTCTTTGGTACAAATAAAGGGGGTTTTGGGGTTGGTTTTTTTGGGGTTTTTTTGTTTTTTTTGGAAGGGAATTCAGCTGGTTGAAAATTCAACACTTACTATCCAATTATTTTTCTCGCCGACAGCGCTTCAAGGTTTGGATTTTGGCATTGGTGGTTGTGATCAGAGCAAAAAAATAAGAATTGCTTTGTTTTTGGTCATGGCTTTAAAAAAAACGCAGCAACTTTTTTTTTTCAGCTTGACGGTTGGTTGTTTGTTTGGTTGGTTTTTTTTTTTGAGGGATTTTTGTTTGGGTTTTGTTTGTTTTTCCCTGAAGGGGTGGGTTTTGTCGAGCTAAACGATGGTAAAAAATAAAAAAAAAAAAAAGTTGCTGGGATTATTTTTTTTTTAAAAAAAAAAAGAAAACCAGATTTTTTTGCCTTTGTTTTTTTGGGGAAAGAAGAGGGAGAATATGTTTTTAAGTGGCAGTTTCCTTCGAGTTTGAAACGGCTTCCCAAGGACGGTCCAAAGGACGGAGGCTGCGATGGCGGCTCTTCCACAGCACCGGGATGGGAGCGGGAAGGGGGTAAGAAATCTTTTTCTTCCCCCGTTTTTTTTTTTTTGTATTTGTTTGTTTTTTGTTTGTTTTGTTTTGTTTGTTTGTTTTTCTCGTGGTAAAGGCGACGGCGTCTCTCAAGAGCAACCAAACCTGGAGCGGGGAAAGGAAAAAAAAAAAAAAAAAGAAAAAAAAAAGGGTGGGTGGGTGGGGGAATGGGGTGGGCACAATAAATAAAAAAAAACGGGAAAAAAAATTAGAAGCAAAGAAGAAAGACACGAAATGATTAGCAGTCGTTATCCCCGCTGAATTTAAAATTTTTAAAGGGGGAGTAAAAAAATTAAACGAAGGAAATCGCCCTTAGAAAGGGAAAAGGGGGGCAGTGAGGGGTGTGCGGGGGGGTTTTCTCCTCAGCTCTGAGGAGAGAAGTGAGGGCTGAGGGCCCCGTTTTACCCCCCCCCCCCCGCGGCGGGGCTGGGAAAGGGGGAGGCCGCCATTTTCTCAAGGCAAAATGAAGCTGGCCCGACAAAATGTCGCCCCCGAGGTTAAAAAAAAAATGAGAAAAAGGGGTGTAAAAACCCCCCTGCCCACACACACCATCTCCCACACACCCCCCCCCCCCCCCGCCACAACCGCCGCCGCCCCGCCAGGCCGCACCGGAGCTCTCTACTCACCTCCACCCAGCCCTCAGAATGGCGGCGGCGAGCGCGGGCGGCGCCTTTTATACTAGGCCACGCCCCGCCCCTCGCCCCGCCCACCACCCCGCCCGCGCGGCCCCTCCGAGCGCTATGACGCCTGCGCGGGCAGCGCCGTGTGTCTTTGCGCATGCGCCGCCCCGCCCCCTATTGTCCCCGGGCCCTTGTGGCGCAGTTTTTATTCGGGCCGTGCGCGCTGCGCATGCGCGCGGCTGAAGGGAGGGCCGTACGGCAAGATGGCGGCGCCCCGCCCTTCCCTGCGGAGGAGGAGGGGGTATGCGCATGCGCGGCGGCAAAATGGCGCTGGCCAAAGGGATGGCGCTGCTGCGGGCGGCCGCCGCCGGGGCGCGGGGAACGGGGCGGCTGCTGTGGGCTCGGGTGAGGCGGCGGCGGCGGCAGAACCGGGGCGGGGGGCGAATCGGTTCGGGAGGGGGGAGGTTAGGCCGTGCCGTAACGCTGTGGCCATGTGCGCTGCCTGAGGTCACGTGGAGGGTGACGTCACGCGGGGAAGGGCGGGCGCGGCGCGGTTATGACGTCACGGCGGTGACGTCAGCGCGGCCGGTCGCGCCTTCCCCGTTTCCACAAGGGGGGGGGGGGCGGTGTGATGTCACTCGCGTCGGATATATTGGGGCGGGGGGCGCTGTGACGTCACCACGGCGGTGGCACCGCTGTGACGTCACCACCGTGACGTCACCGCCGTGATCTCACACCCCCCCCCCCCAGGATGTCCCCCGGTTCTGCAGCACCGAAGCAGCCCCCGAGCCCCCCCCCCAGCCCCCGTCCCCCTTCCAGGAGCGGCCCTGGGAGTATCTGGAGAGTGAAGGTAAATTGGGGGGGGGGGGGGGGCAGGTTTGGGGGGGGTCGGGGGGGTCCTCAACCTCTTCCTGACCCCCCCAAATCACACCCACACCCCCCCGCCCCCCCCCCGAAGAGTACCGGGCTACCTACGGCGACAAACCCGTCTGGATGGGCTACCGCCGCAACCACAAGGGCGCCATCCCGCCCCAGCGCACCCGCAAAGCCTGTCTGGTGAGGGGACTGGGGGGCATTGGGAGGCACTGCGAGGGGAGTTGGGAAGACTGGGAGGAGACTGGGAGGCACTGGGAGGGGACTGGGGGTCATTGGGAGGCACTGGGAGGGGACTGGGGGTCATTGGGAGGCACTGGGAGGGGACTGGGGGGCATTGGGAGGCACTGGGAAGGGACTGGGGGGCATTGGGAGGCACTGGGAAGGGACTGGGGGGCTTTGGGGGGCACTGGAAGGGGACTGGGGGTCATTGGGGGGCCCTGGGAGGGGCCTGGGCAGCATTGGGAGGCACTGGGAGGGGACTGGGGGGCACTGGGAGGGGACTGGGGGGCATTGGGAGGCACTGTGAGGGGAGTTGGGGGACTGGGAGGAGACTGGGAGGGACTGGGGGGCACTGGGATGGGACTGGGGATGGACTGGGAGGGATTGGGGGGCACTGGGATGGGACTGGGGGCACGGGAGACACTGGGAGGGATTGGAGGGGCTTGGGGGCACTTGGAGGGGAGGGACTGGGATGCATTGGGAAGAACTGGGAGGCACTGGAGGGCACTAGGGTGGGACTGGAAGACAGTTGGGGGCTCTGGGATGGGACTGGGACACACTGGGAGGGTTACTGGGATGCACTGGGAGGGGGGGCACCCCCTGACCGTCTCCCTGTCCCCAGCGCAAGGGCAAGCGCGTGGGCAACCCCTGTCCCATCTGCCGCGACCCCCACCTGCACCTGCACTTCCGGGTAAGGGGCGGGACCCTCCCCCTCTTCCTCCTCCTCCCCCTCTTCCTCCTCCTCCCCCTCTTCCTCCTCCTCCCCCTCTTCCTCCTCCTCCCCCTCTTCCTCCTCCTCCCCCTCTTCCCTCCTCCTCCCCCTCTTCCTCTTTCCCCTCCTCCTCTTCCTCCCTCTTCCCCTTTTTCCTCCTCTCCTTCCCCCCTTTTCTCCCCTTCCTCTTCCCGCCTTTCCCTTCTTCCTCCTCTCACCTTCCTCCTCTTCCTCTCTCCACCCTCCCCTACAGAACGTGAAGCTCCTGGACCAGTTCATCTGCCCCCACTCCGGCATCATCTTCCACCCCACGTACACCGGTGAGGGAGCGCCCATGGGTGCTGGGCGGCCAGGGGAAGCACCCATGGCTGCCCCCACACCCCCCCCCCCAACCCCACACGCACACGCGTGTGTGTCCGTGTCCCCCCTCAGGGATCTGCATGAAGCAGCACAAACTCCTGACCAAAGCCATCGCCCAGGCGCAAGACCACGGTGAGAGCCCCGCGGGCGGGCGCAGCACCCGTGGGTGCCCCCCACCACCCCCCAAGACCATCCTCACCCCCCTTTTTTTTCCCCACCCTCCCCATCCCACAGGTCTCCTCTGGCTACAAGTTCCCTTCGTCCCCGTCCCCCAAGAGGATTTCTCCAACCGACACCCGGCCATCGGGAAGACCCCGCCGGCACCCGCCCTGACCCCCGGCGGCCATTGGTACCCCTGGTACGAGTGGCAGCCCCCCCCCGCCGCCGCCATCGCCCGCGTCCGCGCCCTTTACAAGGATTACCTGAAGGAAGAAACGGCCGCGCCGACACCCCCCGACACCCCCCAAGCGCCAA
This sequence comes from Athene noctua, assembly GCF_965140245.1. Lineage (NCBI taxonomy): Eukaryota > Metazoa > Chordata > Aves > Strigiformes > Strigidae > Athene > Athene noctua. The sequence continues at coordinate 580,123 of NC_134070.1, forward strand.
CCGTG
>NC_134070.1:580327-639093 GCF_965140245.1 Athene noctua
GCTCATCAACCCTCCGCCACCGGCTGCCACGTTTTTTTTGACCAAAATACCCCCAAATTTTAAGGTTTAACCACCTTTTAGCAAAGCCTACGTCCTCCTCAAGCACACAGTTGGGGCTCTTCCTCCCATTATTTTTTTTTTTTCTCTCTTTGGTACAAATAAAGGGGGTTTTGGGGTTGGTTTTTTGGGTTTTTTTGTTTTTTTGGAAGGGAATTCAGCTGGTTGAAAATTCAACACTTACTATCCAATTATTTTCTCGCCGACAGCGCTTCAAGGTTTGGATTTTGGCATTGGTGGTTGTGATCAGAGCAAAAAAATAAGAATTGCTTTGTTTTTGGTCATGGCTTTAAAAAAAACGCAGCAACTTTTTTTTTTTCAGCTTGACGGTTGGTTGTTTGTTTGGTTGGTTTTTTTTTTTGAGGGGATTTTTGTTTGGGTTTTGTTTGTTTTTCCCTGAAGGGGTGGGTTTTGTCGAGCTAAACGATGGTAAAAAATAAAAAAAAAAAAAAGTTGCTGGGATTATTTTTTTTTTAAAAAAAAAAAAGAAAACCAGATTTTTTTGCCTTTGTTTTTTTGGGGAAAGAAGAGGGAGAATATGTTTTTAAGTGGCAGTTTCCTTCGAGTTTGAAACGGCTTCCCAAGGACGGTCCAAAGGACGGAGGCTGCGATGGCGGCTCTTCCACAGCACCGGGATGGGAGCGGGAAGGGGGTAAGAAATCTTTTTCTTCCCCCGTTTTTTTTTTGTATTTGTTTGTTTTTTTTGTTTGTTTTGTTTTGTTTGTTTGTTTTTCTCGTGGTAAAGGCGACGGCGTCTCTCAAGAGCAACCAAACCTGGAGCGGGGAAAGGAAAAAAAAAAAAAGAAAAAAAAAAGGGTGGGTGGGGTGGGGGAATGGGGTGGGCACAATAAATAAAAAAAAACGGGAAAAAAAATTAGAAAGCAAAGAAGAAAGACACGAAATGATTAGCAGTCGTTATCCCGCTGAATTTAAAATTTTAAAGGGGGGAGTAAAAAAATAAAACGAAGGAAATCGCCCTTAGAAAGGGAAAAGGGGGGCAGTGAGGGGTGTGCGGGGGGGTTTTCTCCTCAGCTCTGAGGAGAGAAGTGAGGGCTGAGGGCCCCGTTTTACCCCCCCCCCCCCCCCCCGCGGCGGGGCTGGGAAAGGGGGGAGGCCGCCATTTTCTCAAGGCAAAATGAAGCTGGCCCGACAAAATGTCGCCCCCGAGGTTAAAAAAAAAATGAGAAAAAGGGGTGTAAAAACCCCCCTGCCCACACACACCATCTCCCACACCCCCCCCCCCCCCCGCCACAACCGCCGCCGCCCCGCCAGGCCGCACCGGAGCTCTCTACTCACCTCCACCCAGCCCTCAGAATGGCGGCGGCGAGCGCGGGCGGCGCCTTTTATACTAGGCCACGCCCCCGCCCCCTCGCCCCGCCCACCACCCCGCCCGCGCGGCCCCTCCGAGCGCTATGACGCCTGCGCGGGCAGCGCCGTGTGTCTTTGCGCATGCGCCGCCCCGCCCCCTATTGTCCCCGGGCCCTTGTGGCGCAGTTTTTATTCGGGCCGTGCGCGCTGCGCATGCGCGCGGCTGAAGGGAGGGCCGTACGGCAAGATGGCGGCGCCCCGCCCTTCCCTGCGGAGGAGGAGGGGGTATGCGCATGCGCGGCGGCAAAATGGCGCTGGCCAAAGGGATGGCGCTGCTGCGGGCGGCCGCCGCCGGGGCGCGGGGAACGGGGCGGCTGCTGTGGGCTCGGGTGAGGCGGCGGCGGCGGCAGAACCGGGGCGGGGGCGAATCGGTTCGGGAGGGGGAGGTTAGGCCGTGCCGTAACGCTGTGGCCATGTGCGCTGCCTGAGGTCACGTGGAGGGTGACGTCACGCGGGGAAGGGCGGGCGCGGCGCGGTTATGACGTCACGGCGGTGACGTCAGCGCGGCCGGTCGCGCCTTCCCCCGTTTCCACAAGGGGGGGGGGGCGGTGTGATGTCACTCGCGTCGGATATATTGGGGCGGGGGGCGCTGTGACGTCACCACGGCGGTGGCACCGCTGTGACGTCACCACCGTGACGTCACCGCCGTGATCTCACACCCCCCCCCCAGGATGTCCCCCGGTTCTGCAGCACCGAAGCAGCCCCCGAGCCCCCCCCCAGCCCCCGTCCCCCTTCCAGGAGCGGCCCTGGGAGTATCTGGAGAGTGAAGGTAAATTGGGGGGGGGGGGCAGGTTTGAGGGGGGTCGGGGGGGTCGGGGGGGTCCTCAACCTCTTCCTGACCCCCCCAAATCACACCCACACCCCCCCGCCCCCCCCCCCGAAGAGTACCGGGCTACCTACGGCGACAAACCGTCTGGATGGGCTACCGCCGCAACCACAAGGGCGCCATCCCGCCCCAGCGCACCCGCAAAGCCTGTCTGGTGAGGGGACTGGGGGGCATTGGGAGGCACTGCGAGGGGAGTTGGGAAGACTGGGAGGAGACTGGGAGGCACTGGGAGGGGACTGGGGGTCATTGGGAGGCACTGGGAGGGGACTGGGGGTCATTGGGAGGCACTGGGAGGGGACTGGGGGGCATTGGGAGGCACTGGGAAGGGACTGGGGGGCATTGGGAGGCACTGGGAAGGGACTGGGGGGCTTTGGGGGGCACTGGAAGGGGACTGGGGGTCATTGGGGGGCCCTGGGAGGGGCCTGGGCAGCATTGGGAGGCACTGGGAGGGGACTGGGGGGCACTGGGAGGGACTGGGGGGCATTGGGAGGCACTGTGAGGGGAGTTGGGGGACTGGGAGGAGACTGGGAGGGACTGGGGGGCACTGGGATGGGACTGGGGGGTACAGGGATGACTGGGAGGGATTGGGGGGCACTGGGATGGGACTGGGGCACGGGGGAGACACTGGGAGGGATTGGAGGGGCTTGGGGGCACTTGGAGGGGAGGGACTGTGATGCACTGGGAAGAACTGGGAGGCACTGGAGGGCACTAGGGTGGGACTGGAAGACAGTTGGGGGCTCTGGGATGGGAATGGGACACACTGGGAGGGTTACTGGGATGCACTGGGAGGGGGGGCACCCCCTGACCGTCTCCCTGTCCCCAGCGCAAGGGCAAGCGCGTGGGCAACCCCTGTCCCATCTGCCGCGACCCCCACCTGCACCTGCACTTCCGGGTAAGGGGCGGGACCCTCCTCTTCCTCCTCCTCCCCCTCTTCCTCCTCCTCCCCCTCTTCCTCCTCCTCCCCCTCTTCCTCCTCCTCCCCCTCTTCCTCCTCCTCCCCCTCTTCCTCTTTCCCCTCCTCCTCTTCCTCCCTCTTCCCCTTTTTCCCCTTCCTCTTCCCGCCTTTCCTTCTTCCTCCTCTCACCTTCCTCCTCTTCCTCTCTCCACCCTCCCCTACAGAACGTGAAGCTCCTGGACCAGTTCATCTGCCCCCACTCCGGCATCATCTTCCACCCCACGTACACCGGTGAGGGAGCGCCCATGGGTGCTGGGCGGCCAGGGGAAGCACCCATGGCTGCCCCCACACCCCCCCCCCCCAACCCCACACGCACACGCGTGTGTGTCCGTGTCCCCCCCTCAGGGATCTGCATGAAGCAGCACAAACTCCTGACCAAAGCCATCGCCCAGGCGCAAGACCACGGTGAGAGCCCCGCGGGCGGGCGCAGCACCCGTGGGTGCCCCCCACCACCCCCCCAAGACCCATCCTCACCCCCCTTTTTTTTCCCCTCCCTCCCCATCCCACAGGTCTCCTCTGGCTACAAGTTCCCTTCGTCCCCGTCCCCCAAGAGGATTTCTCCAACCGACACCCGGCCATCGGGAAGACCCCGCCGGCACCCGCCCTGACCCCCGGCGGCCATTGGTACCCCTGGTACGAGTGGCAGCCCCCCCCCGCCGCCGCCATCGCCCGCGTCCGCCGCCTTTACAAGGATTACCTGGAAGGAAGAAACGGCCGCGCCGACACCCCCCCGACACCCCCCAAGCGCCAACCGTGGAGCACAAGGAGGAATAAAATGTTTAAAACCCTTTTTTCGAGACGCGTTTTTCTCTTTTTTTTTTTTTTGCGTTTTGGTTTTCACTCGAGGAAACTGAGGCACGACAAGATGGCGGCCGCGCCCCCAAGATGGCGGCCGCGCCCCCAAGATGGCGGCCGCGCCCCCAAGATGGCGGCCGCGCCCCCAAGATGGCGGCCGCGCCCCCAAGATGGCGGCCGCGCCCCAAGATGGCGGCCGCGCCCCCAAGATGGCGGCCGCGCCCCCAAGATGGCGGCCGCGCCCCCAAGATGGCGGCGTTTTAAAGAGGTGTGTGGGGGGGATATACCCCAGCATGCTTTGCGGCGTGAAGCGTGTGTTGTGTGTGGTGTTTCCCGTCGTGCTTTGCGGTAAGCGCGGGAGGCTGGTTGCTAAGGGGTAGGGCGGGGCGGGGTTTGGTTGCTAAGGGAGGGTGAAGGAGACGCGGCGATTGGTTAGCGGTTGCTAAGGGGCGGGGTTAAGGGCCGGCCGGGCCTGGCGGTGGTGGCGGCGGCGGCGACCGGGCCGGGCCCGGCGGGCGGTGGCGGCGGCGGCGGGGCCGGGCCGTGCCGGGCCCGGTGGAGCGGCCATGGAATTCCCTTTCGATTTAGCCCCGGTGTTGGGCGACCGTTTCTCTGTCGTGGACCAGCATTTGCGACCCACCGGTCGCCGAGGCCCGACCCACCGGTACCGGAGGCCTAAGGCCTAGGGGACACACACACGGGCCTAGGCCTGCCCAGGGGCATGCTGGGAAATAAATAAGGGGGCGGCGCGGGGCATGCTGGGAAAGTGGAGGCCCCATGGCCCGGGCCACGGTGGTTAATGGAGAAGTGGGGGGGGTGTTGTTGCCCCGGGGCATGCTGGGTAATGGCGCCTCATCCTGCCCCCCCCAAACGCCTGAGGCGGTTTATGGGGGGGGGGGGGGGGGGGGATTTGGGGGTGACACCGGCCCTTTCCGTGTCCCCGCGGCTCAGGGGGACCTGGAGCAGCAGCTGAGGACGGTGATCGATGAGCTGGGCAAGGCCCTCGGCCAAGGTGGGGGGGAAACGGGGGGGTCCCTGGGGGGCAATGGGGGGTAACGGGGGGGCAGTGGGGGGGTAAAGGGGGGCAATGAGGGTCTATGGAGGGGTAATGGGGGCAGTGGGGGTTAATGGGGGCCGGCGGGGGGCCAATGGGGGGTAAATGGGGTGTTTTGGGGGGGTGATGGGGGGCAAACGGGGGCAGTGGGGGTAATGGGGGGGCAGTGGGGGGTAAAGGGGGGCAATGGGGTCTATGGAGGGGTAATGGGGGACAGTGGGGGTAACAGGGGGGTAATGGGGGTAAAGGGGGGCAGTGGGGGGTAATGGGGGCTACACAGGGCTAATGGGGGTGATGGGGGCTAATGGGGGACAGTGGGGGGTAACGGGGGGGCAGTTGGGGGCAATGAGGGGTAAAAGGGGTCAGTGGGGGGCTTTGGGGGGTAACGGGGGGCAGTGTCAGGGTAATGGGGGGCAGTGGGGGGTAATGGGGGTAAAGGGGGGCAATGGGGGGCAATGGGGGGCAGTGGGGGGGTAATGGGGGGCTACACAGGTCTAATGGGGGTGATGGGGATAACGGGGGGCTAATGGGGGACAGTGGGGGGTAACGGGGGGTAGTGGGGGTAAAGGGGGCAGTGGGGGGCTAATGGTGGGATAACGGGGCTACAGAGAAGTAATGGGGGGGTACAGGGGGGCAGTGGGGGGGTAACGGGGGGCTATAGGGCGTAACAGGGGGTAAAAGGGGGCAGTAGGGGGGGTAAAGGGGTTAATGGGGGGGCTACAGAGGGGTAATGGGGCGGGTAACGGGGGGCAGTGGGGGTGATGGATGATAACGGGGGGTAACGGGGAGCAGTGGGGTGCAAAGGGGGTACGGGGGGGGGGGGGGGGGTCACGCTCGCCCCCCCGCAGGCCCAAGGCCTCCCGGCCCCCGTGACCAGCGCCGCGCGCATGGAGGCCAACCGCCACGTCCTCTACATCCTCCGCGACGCCGACGCCCGCCGGTGGGCCCGCGCGCCCCCCTCCCCTTATATTTTATTTTTAACCCATCCTCAAGAGTGCGTGTGCGTGTGGGGGGGGGGTCCCAAACATCCACCCACCCCCCAAAAAATCTCCTTACCCCCCCCCCCCCCCCCCAGGACCCCAAAGGCGCCATCATCGGTTTCCTCAAGGTGGGCTACAAGAAACTTTTCCTCTTGGTGAGTGTTGAGGCGTTTTGGGGGGCGACCCGACACCTCAATTCCGCCCCACCCCCGCGGCTATTTTGACCCCCCCCGCGGCCATTTTATCCCCCCCCCAGGACCGTAACGGCGCCCACAACGAAGCCGAACCTCTTTGCGTCCTGGATTTTTACATCCACGACTCGCTGCAACGACACGGTTACGGGCGGGAGCTTTTCCACCACATGCTGCAGGTGACGTTTTAAAATCGAATCGACCCGGGGAGGGGGGGGGGACACACACACACACACATAAAAAAAATATTGGGGACCCCCCCCCCTTGGGTTTTATTTGCCCCCCTCCCCGCAGAGCGAGCGGGTGGAGCCCTGGCGTCTGGCCGTGGACCGGCCCTCGGAGAAGCTCCTGGGGTTTCTGCGCAAACACTACGGCCTCGCCGACGCCATCCCGCAGGTGAGGGGGGGACGCGCGCCTGTCGGGGACCCCCACACCCCCCCCGGGGCGCCCCTCGTCCTCCTTGGGGTGCCCCTTGTCCTCCTTGGGTTGCCCCTTGTCCTCTTGGGGTGCCCCCACCCTCCTTGGGGTGCCTCCTGCCCTTTTGGGGCGCCCCTCGCCCTCCTTGGGGTGCCCCTTGTCCTCTTGGGGTGCTCCTCACCCTCCTTGGGGTGCCCCTTGTCTTCCTTGGGGTGCTCCTCGTCCTCTTGGGTGCCCCCTCGCCCTCCTTGGGGTGCCCCCTGCCCATTTGGGGTGCCCCTCGTCCTCTTGGGTGCCCCCTGCCCATTTGGGTGCCCCCTGCCCTTTTGGGGTGCCCCCACCCTCCTTGGGATGCCCCTCGTCCTCTTGGGGCGCCCCTCGCCCTCCTTGGGGTGCCCCTGCCCTCTTGGGGTGCCCCCTGCCCTCTTGGGTGCCCCACCCTCCTTGGGGTGCCCCTCGTCTTCCTTGGGGTGTCCCTGCCCTCTTTGGGTGCCCCTCGCCCTCTTTGGGTGCCCCTCGCCCTCCTTGTGGTGCCCCCTGCCCATTTGAGGTGCCCCTTGTCCTCTTGGGGTGCCCCCTGCCCTTTTGGGGTGCCCCCACCCTCCTTGGGGTACCCCTCGTCCTCCTTGGGGTGCCCCTCGTCCTCCTTGGGGTGCCCCCTGCCCTTTTGGGGTGCCCCTTGTCCTCCTTGGGGTGCTCCTCGCCCTCCTCGGGGTGTCCCTCACCCCCCTGGGTGCCCCTCGCCCTCTCGGGGTGCCCCACCTGGGGTATTTGTCGCCATCTCGTCCCGAGGGGGGTGTGGGGGGTAAATCACCCCAAATATTTGCCCCCAGGGGGGTGCAGACCCTCAGGAATTGCCCCCCGGGGGTGGGGGGGTGCAGGGGGGGTGGCGACTCCTCCCCCTCAACCTTCCCCCCCCCCCCCCCCCAGGTGAACAACTTCGTCATCTTCGAAGGTTTCTTCTCCAACCGCCCGCGTGAGTTTGGGGGGACGGGGGGGGATTGGGGCGACTCCTGACCCCCCTCTCCCCTTCCTCCCCCTCCTCCTCTTCCTCCTCCCCCTCCTCCTCTTCCTCTTCCCCCCTTCTCTTTCTCCTCCCCCTTCCTCCTCTTCCTCCTTCTCCTTCCTCCTCTTCCTCCTCCCCCTTCCTCCTCTTCCTCCTCCTGCTTCCTCCTCCTCTTCCTCCCTCCTTTTCCTCTTCTCCTTCTCCTCTTCCTCTTTCCCCCTCTCTCCTCTTCCTCCTTTTCCTTCCTCCTCTTCCTCTTCCCCCTTCTCTTCTTCTTCCCTTTTCCTCCTCTTCTTCCTCCCTGCTTTTCCTCTTCCCCTTCTCCTCTTCCTCTTCCTCCCTTTCTCTTTTTCCCCCTCTCCTCCTCCTCCCCCTTTTCCTCTTCCTCTCCTTCCTCTTCTTCGTCTCTCCTCTTCCTCCCTTTTCCTCTTCCCCCCTTTTTCCTCTTCCTCTTCCTCTCCTTCCTCCTCTTCCTCCTCCCCCTTCTCCTCTTCCTCTCCTTCCTCCTCTTCCTCCTCCCCCTTCTCCTCTTCCTCTCCTTCCTCCTCTGCCTCCTCCCCCTTCTCCTCTTCCTCTCCTTCCTCCTCTTCCTCCTCCCCCTTCTCCTCTTCCTCTCCTTCCTCCTCTTCCTCCTCCCCCTTCTCCTCTTCCTCTCCTTCCTCCTCTCCCTCCTCCCTCCTTTTCTTCTTCCCCTTCTCCTCTTCCTCCCTTTTCTTCCTCCCTCCTTCTCCTCTTCCCCTTCTCCTCCTCCTCTTCCTCCCTCTCCCTCCCCGCTAACCCGCTGCCCCTCCCCGCAGCCCCCCCTCGCCGCCCCCCCCAGAAGCGCCCGGACGGGAGATCAAACCCTACTCGCTCTCGGAACGCGACTGTGAGTGTGTGTGTGTGTCCCCCCCCCCAAAAAAAAACCGGGGAAACCGAGTCACGGCGCTTCCTCAAGCCCCACCCCCTTTAAAAAAAAAACCCCAAAAAGGGGGCGTGGCCTTGCTGACCCCTCCCTCAACCCCTTCCCGCAGTTTTGCGGGAGGAGGCGGAGCTCCGTGGCCCTTTAACCTCAGCCCCGGCCGCGCGGGGGGGTCGCCCGTCCGAGGGAGCCTCCGGCCCTTCCTGCTGCGCCGGGACGGACCCACGGAGCCGGACGGACCCACGGACACGCCGCCCCCCCGCCGCGCCAGGTCAGCCGCTGCATTTCCTCGGGGCGTTTTGCCCGATTTGGGTGTTTTTCGCCTCGTTTTTTCACTCCCCCCCCCCCCCTGCTCTGCTTGCAGCTCCCTCGGGCGTGTCGGACGCTGAACCTTCCCCCCCCCCAACCCCACGGCGGGGCCGTGAGGGTGGGGGGGGAGTTGGGGGGGATGTGGGGTGCCTGGTTCTGCCCCACAGCCCCCCCCCCTGCTCCTGCCCCCTGAGTGCCAGTTCCTGCCCCATAGCCCCTACGGGTGCCTGTGTCATCCCCCCCCCCACCTATGGGTGCCTCACCCTGCCCCACGCTCCCGTGGGTGCCTGGTCCTGCCCCACTGATGCCTCTTTGCTGCCCCACAGATCCCGTGGGTGCCCACTTTCTGCCCCATAGCCCCCATGGGTGCCTGTCCCTGCCCCATAGCTCCATGGGGGGGCCTATCCCTGCCCCATAGCCCCCATGGGTGCCTGTCCCTGCCCCATAACTCCAGGGGGGGCCCATTCCTGCCCCATAGCTCCCATGGGTGCCTGTCCCTGCCCCATAACTCCAGGGGGGCCCATTCCTGCCCCATAGCCCCCATGGGGGGGCCCATTCCTGCCCCATATCTCCAGGGCGGGCCCTTCCTGCCCCATAGCTCCAGGGGGGGGTCCATTCCTGCCTCGTAGCTCCCATGGGTGCCTGTCCCTGCCCCATAGCTCCATGGGGGGGCCCATTCCTGCCCCATAGCCCCCATGGGTGCCTGTCCCTGCCCCATAGCTCCATGGGGGGGGCCCGTGCCTGTCCCTGCCCCATATCCCCAGGGGGGGCCCATTCCTGCCCCACAGCCCCCATAGGTGCCCAGCCCCATCTTCTGCCCCACAGCTCCCATGGGTGCCCCCTCCGCCCCCCACTTTTTTGGTTACATTTCAATAAAATCGGTGAAATCTCAGTTGTGGGTCCCTGCTGCTGTCTGAGGGGGCGGGGGAAGCGTCACCGCGTAGGGGGCGTGGCCTCGCCTAACCCCGCCCATTCCGCGCCGCCTTTTAACCACACCCCCGCGTCAAACCCCTCCCCTTCCTTAAACTACTCCTACCCCGCCCCGGGAGCGCCTTTCCTATGGCTGCTTTCTGGCCACGCCCCTCCCTCAGCGGAATGAACCACCCCCGCGGTAAACTCCTCCCCTTCCCGTTTCGCGCATGCGCAGCCGCGCGGTCACCTTCGCTCGGCGCCGCCTCCCCGCGCATGCGCGGCGTGAGGCAAACCGGCGGGTCGGCGCATGCGCAAATCATCCCCGGGCCGGCCCCGCGCATGCGCAAAGCGGAAGAGGGGGCGGAGCCTGAAGCACCGGCTGAGGGAAAAGGCCGGCCGGGGGGGGGGCGGGAGGGGGGGGTGTCCGCCATGTACCGGCACGGCCGGGCCGCCGCCGCCGCCGCCGCCTCCCGCCTCCGCCCCGCCGCCTCCCTCCGGGCCTGGGCAGCGCCCGAGGCCGCCGCGGGGCCGCCGCGACGCCGGTACCGAGCGCGGCCGCAGGTAAACGGGGCGGGACGGGGCCAAAAGGAGCCCCCGGGGGGGGGGTAAGGGGGAAGGGGAAGGGGAAGGGCGCGGAGGGGGCGTGGTTATGGAGATGAGGGAGAGGGAGGGTGGGAGGGGTTATGGAAATGAGGGAGAGAGGGGCTCGGTGGGGTGGGAGGGGTTATGGAAATGAGAGAGGGGCTCGGTGGGGTGGGAGGGGTTATGGAAATGAGGGAGAGGGAGGGTGGGGTTATGGAAATGAGGGAGAGAGGGGCCTGGCGGGGTGGGAGGGGTTATGGAAATGAGGGAGAGGGAGGGTCGGCGGGGTGGGAGGGGTTATGGAAATGAGGGAGAGAGGGGCTCGGTGGGGTGGGAGGGGTTATGGAAATGAGGGAGAGAGGGGCTCGGTGGGGTGGGAGGGGTTATGGAAATGAGGGAGAGGGAGGGTGGGAGGGGTTATGGAAATGAGGAAGAGAGGGGCTCGGTGGGGTGGGAGGGGTTATGGAAATGAGGGAGAGGGAGGGTCGGCGGGGTGAGAGAGGGGCTTTGTGGGGGGGGTTATGGAAATGAAGGGGTGGGGAGGTGTGGTTATGGAAATGAGCGTGGCAGAAAGCGGGGGTGTGGTTATGTGAATTGGGTGGTGGGTGTGGGCATGCAAATAAGGAGGGTGGGTTGGTGGGCGTGGTTATGCAAAATGTGTGGCGGGGTGAGGGGGTGGGTGTGGCTATGCAAATGTGACCGGCGGGTGGGACCGTGGTTATGCTAATAAGGAAGTGGGTGTGAGTTAGTGGGCGTGGTTATGTAAAATGCATGGCAGAGCGAGGGGGGTGTGGTTATGTAAATGACTGGTGGGTGTGGGCGTGTTTATGCTAGTAAGGAGGTGGGTGCGGGCTGGTGGGCGTGGCTATGCAAAATGTGAGTGTTGGAGTGAGGGGTTGTGGGTGGGTGTGGCTATGTAAATGTGACTGGTGGGTTGGGGCGGATGGGTGTGGTTATGCAAATAAGGTGCGCGCGGGTTGGTGGGCGTGGTTATGCAAATATACGGGGCTTGAGGTCGCATGAGCATTATTATGCAAATAGGGGCAGTGGAGTAGGAGGCACGGATTGGGTGGGTGGGCGTGGCTATGTAAATAGACACCGGTTCAGCGGATGAGGCCTTTCGTGATGGGCGTGGCTATGCAAATAGCGTATAGAAGGGGTGTGGGGCGGGTGGGCGTGATTATGCAAATAGACACGGGTTCACCAGAGGACACACTTTTTTTGAAGGGGCGTGGCTATGCAAATAGAGGCTGTGTGGGAGGCGGGGTGTGGCCTGGTGACGCAAATACCCACCCCCTTATGTGGGTTGTGGGTTTTTTTAAAGGGGCGTGGCTATGCAAATGAAGCGGGAGGTGGGCAGGGCCTGAGCTTTGTGGGCGGGGCCGGGGGGGCAGCTCCCATGAGCTGCCCCACCCCAAACACAAATTCCCTCCCCTGGGGGGTCCCCACGGTTCCCCCCCCCCCCCCTCCAGGACATGGAGCCCCCCCGGGGCCACGTGGCGGCGCTGCCCCTCCTGCCCCCCCCGGCCCCCCCGCGGCCGCCCCCCCCGGGCCGGTTCCCCGGTTCCCGCCGGCCTCGAGCCCTGTCCCCCCCCGAGGGGCTGGGGGGTGACATCACCACGGTGGACGGGCACCGAGAGGACGACATCGCCGTCCGCGACGGTCCCCCCCCCCCCGCCGCCCTCCTCCTCCTCCTGCGGCCTCCGTCCCCCTTCCTGGCCCCCGCCGGGCCCCCCCGCCGCCCCCCCCCCCAGCATGGAGGAGCACTTGGCCGTCATGCACCAGAAGCTGCAGCACGAGGTGACGACAACCGGGGGACAAAACGGGGTGACAAGGGCGGGGAGGGGGGAGGGAAGGGGTCTGTCCTTCCCCTGCTATAGGTGATGTCCCCTACGGGGGGTGGCGGGGTGGGGGGTGACAAGGTGGGTGACAAGGTGGCGGTGACAAGGTGGCGGGGTGACAAAATGGGGGTGACAAGGCAGTGGGGTGATGAGATGGCTTGACAAGGTGGCAGGGTGACAAGATGGGTGACAAGATGGGGGTGACAAGGTGGCAGGGGTGACAATCCGGGTGACAAGGTGGCAGGTGACAATCCGGGTGACAAGGTGGCGGGGTGACAGGATGGGGGGTGACAAGGTGGCAGGTGACAATCCAGGTGGCAGGTGACAATCCGGGTGACAAGGTGGCGGGGTGACAAGATGGTGGCAGGTGACAATCCGGGTGACAAGATGGTGGGGTGACAATCCGGGTGACAAGGTGGCGGGGTGACAGGATGGGGGGTGACAAGGTGGTGGGGTGACAAGGTGGCAGGTGACAATCCGGGTGGCAGATGACAATCCGGGTGACAAGGTGGCGGGGTGACAAGATGGGGGGTGACAAGGTGGCAGGTGACAATTCGGGTGACAAGGTGGCGGGGTGACAAGATGGGGGGTGACAAGGTGGCAGGTGACAATCTGGGTGACAAGGTGGCGGGGTGACAGGATGGGGGGTGACAAGGTGGCGGGGTGACAATCTGGGTGACAAGGTGGTGGGGTGACAAGATGGGGGGTGACAAGGTGGTGAGTGATAATCTGGGTGACAAGGTGGCGGGTGACAATCTGGGTGACAAGATGGGGGGTGACAAGGTGGCAGGTGACAATCTGGGTGACAAGATGGGGGGTGACAAGGTGGTGGGTGATAATCCGGGTGACAATCCGGGTGACAAGGCGGCAAGGTGACAATCCGGGTGACAAGGTGGCAGGTGACAATCTGGGTGACAAGATGGGGGGTGACAAGGTGGCGGGTGACAATCCGGGGGTGACAATGGGGGCAGCTGAACAAACAGGAGTCAACAAGCCGGGGGGGGGGGGAGGCACAACCCCTGCACCCCCTCAGCTCCACCCCCGGGTCTCCTTGTCCCCCCAATCCTTCCAGGGGGGGTTCCCCACCCCCCAAGTGACCCCCCCTTTTTTTTTTTTTTTTTTTTTTTCCCCCCCCACCTTGCAGCTCCCCAATTTTTTCCTGACCCTCCCCGACTACGGCCTCTACTCCCCGGACGTGGAGTTCATCAACCCCCCCCTTCACCTGCACACCCGGTCAGTCACCCCCTAAAACAACCCCGGGGGGGGGCGCACGGGGGCGGGGTTTAACCCCCTCTGTGACCCCCCCCCCCGGGGCGCTGTCGGCAGCGGGCGAGCCATGTACGCGGTGGCGGTGGCCCTGTGCCGGGCGGTGGCCTGGGGCTACTTCGCCAGCCTGCGCCTGGAGGTGCTGGCGCTGACGCGTCACCCCGAGGACTGGAGCATCCGGGCGCGCTGGCGCCTCACGGGGCTGCCCCTGCACCTCTGCCTGCTGCGCTTCTACCGCCGCGACAAGAGGGCCCTGCTCCGGTCAGCGCCCCCTGGCACCTCCCCGGCACCCTTTGGCACCCTCTTGGCACCTCCCTGTCACCCTTTGTCACCTCCCCGGCACCCTCTCGGCACCCTCTTGGCACCTCCCTGTCACCTCCCTGGCACCCTTTGTCACCTCCCCGGCACCCTCTTGGCACCTCCCTGTCACCCTTTGTCACCTCCCCGGCACCCTCTCGGCACCCTCTTGGCACCTCCCTGTCACCTCCCCGTCACCCTTTGTCACCTCCCCGTCACCCTCTTGGCACCCTCTTGGCACCTCCCTGTCACCCTTTGGCACCTTCTTGTCACCCTTTGCCACCTCCCCGTCACCTCCCCGTCACCCTCTTGTCACCCTCTTGGCACCTCCCTGTCACCCTTTGTCACCTCCCCGGCACCCTCTCGGCACCCTCTTGGCACCTCCCTGTCACCTCCCTGGCACCCTTTGTCACCTCCCCGGCACCCTCTTGGCACCTCCCTGTCACCTCCCTGTCACCCTTTGGCACCTTCTTGTCACCCTTTGCCACCTCCCCAACACCTCACCGTCGCCCCTTGTCACCCTTTGTCACCTCCCCGTCACCCTCTTGTCACCTCCCCGTCACCCTCTTGTCACCTCCCCGTCACCCTCTTGTCACCTCCCCGTCACCCTCTTGTCACCTCCCCGTCACCCTCTTGTCACCTCCCCGTCACCCTCTTGTCACCTCCCTGTCACCCTCTTGTCACCCCTTTGGCACCTCCCTGTCACCCTTTGGCACCTTCTTGTCAGCCCTTGTCACCTCCCCATCGCCCCTTTGTCACCTCCCCGTCACCCTTTGTCACCTCCCCGTCACCCTTCTGTCACCCTCTTGTCACCTCCCCGACACCCTCTTGTCACCCTTTGTCACCTCCCCGTCACCCTTTGTCACCTCCCTGTCACCTCCCCGTCACCCTTTGTCACCTCCCCGTCACGCTCTTGTCACCCTTTGTCATCTCCCCAGCACCCTTCTGTCACCCTCTTGGCACCTCCCCGACACCTTCTTGTCACCCTTCTGGCACCTCCCTGTCACCTTCTTGTCACCCTCTGGCACCTCCCTGTCACCTTCTTGTCACCCTCTGGCACCTCCCTGGCACCCCCTTGTCACCCTTTGGCACTTCCCCATCACCCTCTTGTCACGCTTTGTCACCTCCCCATCGCCCCTTGGCACCTCCCCGTCACCCTCTTGTCACTCTCTGTCACCTCCCCGTCTCCCTCTTGTCACCCTCTGGCACCTCCCCATCTCCCTCTTGTCACCCCCTTGTCACCCTTTGGAACCCTCCTGTCACCACTCATCACCCCCCATCACCTCGTCATCTTCTTGTCACCCCTTCCGTCACCCCATCGCTCGTCACCCCTCATCACCCTCCTGTCACCCTCTTGTCACCCCTCATCACCCTCCTGTCACCCTTCCATCACCCCTTGTCACCTTCCTATCACCCTTCCGTCACCCCTTATTATTCTCTTGTCACCCTTCTGTCACCCCGTCACCTCATCACTTTTCTGTCACCCCTTGTCAGCCTCTTGTCACCCTTTTGTCACCCCCATCACCCTTCCGTCACCCCTTGTCTCCCTTCTGTCACCGCTTGTCACCCCCTATCACCTCATCACCTTTCCATCACCTCCCTGTCATCTCATGTCCCCCCTCGTGTCACCTTTTGGCACCCTCGTCACCCCCCATCACCGCGTCACCCTTCTGTCACCCCTTGGCACCTCCCTGTCACCCTCTTGTCACCCCTCATCACCTCCAGCACCGCTGTCACCCTCTTGGCACCCTCCTGTCACCCTTTGTCACTCCGTCTCCTCTTAGCACCCTCCTGTCACCCCTTGTCACCCTCCTGTCACCCCCTGTCACCCGGTTCCTTCTCTCACCCTGTACCTGTGACACTGCAGCCCCCCCACTGTCACCCCCTTGGGTCACCCCCTGGTTCTGCAGCCCCTGTCCCTGTCACCCCCCAGGGGGTGACATCAGCCCCGTGTCCCCACGTCCCTGTCACCCCCCGGGGTGGGACACCAGCTCCCTGTCCCCAATGTCCCCAAGTCCCCCTGTCACCCCCCCCAGGGTGGGATGTCCCTCCTGTCTCCAGCGTCCCTGTCACCTCCCGGGTCCAGATGCCACCCCCTTGTCACCATGTCCCCCCTGGGGTGGGACACCAACCCCCTGTCCCTGTCACCCCCAGAGCAGGATGCCACCACCCTGTCCCCAATGTCCCCGTGTCCCTGTCACCCCCTGGGGTGGGATGCCACCCCTATGTCCCTAATGTCCCCCAATGTCCCCATATCCCTGTCACCTCCCAGGGCCAGATGCCACCCCTGGGGCAGGATGCCACCCCCTTGTCCCCAGTGTCCCCATGTCCCTGCCACCCCCCCAGGGCAAGATGCCACCCCCTTGTCCCTATGTCCCCAATGTCCCTGCCACCCCCCGGGGCAGAGTGCCACCCCCTTGTCCCTATGTCCCCAATGTCCCTGCCACCCCCCAGGGCAGGATGCCACCCCCTTGTCCCCAATGTCCCCAATGTCCCTGCCACCCCCTGGGGCAGAGTGCCACCCCCTTGTCCCTATGTCCCCAATGTCCCTGCCACCCCCCAGGGCAGGATGCCACCCCCTTGTCCCCAATGTCCCTGCCACCCCCTGGGGCAGAGTGCCACCCCCTTGTCCCTATGTCCCCAATGTCCCTGCCACCCCCCAGGGCAGGATGCCACCCCCTTGTCCCCAATGTCCCCAATGTCCCTGCCACCCCCTGGGGCAGAGTGCCACCCCCTTGTCCCTATGTCCCCAATGTCCCTGCCACCCCCCAGGGCAAGATGCCACCCCCTTGTCCCCAATGTCCCCAATGTCCCTGCCACCCCCTGGGGCAGAGTGCCACCCCCTTGTCCCTATGTCCCCAATGTCCCTGCCACCCCCCAGGGCAAGATGCCACCCCCTTGTCCCTATGTCCCCAATGTCCCTGCCACCCCCCAGGGCAGGATGCCACCCCCTTGTCCCCAATGTCCCCAATGTCCCTGCCACCCCCTGGGGCAGAGTGCCACCCCCTTGTCCCTATGTCCCCAATGTCCCTGCCACCCCCCAGGGCAGGATGCCACCCCCTTGTCCCCAATGTCCCCAATGTCCCTGCCACCCCCTGGGGCAGAGTGCCACCCCCTTGTCCCTATGTCCCCAATGTCCCTGCCACCCCCCAGGGCAGGATGCCACCCCCTTGTCCCCAATGTCCCCAATGTCCCTGCCACCCCCTGGGGCAGAGTGCCACCCCCTTGTCCCTATGTCCCCAATGTCCCTGCCACCCCCCAGGGCAGGATGCCACCCCCTTGTCCCCAATGTCCCCAATGTCCCTGCCACCCCCTGGGGCAGAGTGCCACCCCCTTGTCCCTATGTCCCCAATGTCCCTGCCACCCCCCAGGGCAGGATGCCACCCCCTTGTCCCCAATGTCCCCAATGTCCCTGCCACCCCCTGGGGCAGAGTGCCACCCCCTTGTCCCTATGTCCCCAATGTCCCTGCCACCCCCCAGGGCAAGATGCCACCCCCTTGTCCCCAATGTCCCTGCCACCCCCCAGGGCAGGATGCCACCCCCTTGTCCCCAATGTCCCTGCCACCCCCCGGGGCAGGATGCCACCCCCTTGTCCCCAATGTCCCCAATGTCCCTGCCACCCCCTGGGGCAAGACGCCACCCCCTTGTCCCCTGTCCCCAACGTCCCCACGTGTCCCCTCCTGACTCCGTCCCCCCCCCCAGGTCCTACGACGCTTTCTCCACCTTCTTCCTCAACTCGCAGGGGCTCATCCGCTGCCACCGCGTCGACAAGGTAAACCCGGGGGACATCAGGGGACCCCAAAATGTGTCCCCAACCCTCATTTTGTGTCCCCTGTCCCCCCCCCCCCCCCCCCCTCCAGATGATGCCAGCCCCCAGGGCCGTCACCGAGGCCAAGAAGCTGCTGGTGGCCGCGGCGGTGACGGTGGCCTTGGCCCAGCCGGGATCCTTACGCCTCGCCCTGAAGCCCTCCGCCACCTCAGGGGCCACCTGAGTCCCCAAATTGTCCCTTTTGTCACCAAAATTTTCCCCCCCCCCCAAAACTCTGTGTGCGTGTGTCCCCTCCTTAACTTAATAAAACCAACCGGACGGAGCCACCGTGACCAGTTGTAGCCGGGGAGCGGGGGGGAGGCAACTGGGAGCCACTGGTTGGTTTGGTTTTTTTTTTTCCAAACCCAACTTGTATTCCGTGTCCCCAAATGTCCCCAAATGTCCCCAAGGGGGCTCAGCCCAGCTCCTCCCGGCTCTTGCCCACCTTCTTGGGCATCTTGCGGGCACCAGTATCCTCCAGTTCCTTGGCCTGGTAGTAGTGGGGGGCCACCTCCAGCAGCCACGCGCTGTCGATCTCGATCACCTTTGGGGACAAAAAAGAAAAAAAAAAAAAAAAAAGGGACGTTTTGGTGGCCCCTGGGGACACGGTGCTGGTCACTTTTGGGGGAGGGAGGGGAGGGGAGGGGGGGCTGTTGTCGTTTTGGGTCCTCAGTGGGATGTGGCCACCGGGTTCCCACAGCGCTGGTGGCCCTGTCCCCACGGCCACGGCCTTGTCCCAGTGTCCCCAAGGCCATGGCTTTGTCCCTGTCCCAGTGTCCCCATCCCAATGGCCACGGCCCTGTCCCAGTGTCCCCGTGGCCACTTCCACATCCTAATGTCCCCGCGTCCCCGTCCCCATGGCTGTGTGTCCCAGTGTCCCCATTCCCCACAGCCACGTGCCTGTCCCAATGTCCCCATGACCATGGCTTTGTCCCTGTCCCAATGTCCCCACAGCCACGTCCCCATGGCTGTGGCCCTGTCCCAGTGTCTCCATTCCTGCAGCCACGTCCCTGTCTCCACAGCCACGTCCCCGTCCCAGTGTCCCCGCGGCCACGTCCCCATCCCCATGGCTGTGTCCCTGTCCCAGTGTCCCCATCCCCACAGCCACGTCCCACTGTCCCCACGGCCACGACTTTGTCCTTGTCCCAGTGTCTCCATTCCCGCAGCCACGTCCCTGTCCCAATGTTGCCACGTCCCCGTCCCAATGTCCCCGCGGCCACGTCCCCATCCCCATGTCCTTGTCCCAGTGTCTCCATTCCCGCAGCCACGTCCCTGCCCCAATGTCCCCACGTCCCCATCCCAATGTCCCCACAGCCACGTCCCTGTCCCACTGTCCCCACGGTCACGACTCTGTCCTTGTCCCAGTGTCTCCATTCCCGCCCCAATGTCCCCGCGGCCACGTCCCCATCCCCACAGCCACGTCCCCGCCCCAGTGTCCCCACAGCCACGTCCCATGGCCACGTCCCCATCCCCACAGCCACATCCTTGTCCCAGTGTCTCCATTCCTGCGGCCACGTCCCCGCCCCAATGTCCCTGCGGCCACGTCCCCGCCCCAATGTCCCCGCGGCCACGTCCCCATCCCCACAGCCACGTCCTTGTCCCAGTGTCTCCATTCCCGCGGCCACGTCCCCGCCACAATGTCCCCGCAGCCACATCCCCGCCCCAATGTCCCCGCAGCCACATCCCCATCCCCACAGCCACGTCCTTGTCCCAGTGTCTCCATTCCCGCAGCCACGTCCCCGCCCCAATGTCCCCGCAGCCACATCCCCGCCCCAATGTCCCCACAGCCACGTCCTTGTCCCAGTGTCTCCATTCCCGTGGCCATGTCCCCGCCCCAATGTCCCCATGGCCACGTCCCCGCCCCAATGTCCCCGCGGCCACGTCCCCGTCCCCACACCCACGTCCTTGTCCCAGTGTCTCCATTCCCGCAGCCACGTCCCCGCCCCAATGTCCCCGCGGCCACGTCCCCATCCCCACAGCCACGTCCTTGTCCCAGTGTCTCCATTCATACGGCCACGTCCCAATGTCCCCGCGGCCACGTCCCCACGTCCCCACGTCCCCCACACCTGGCGCATGAACTCCTTGGTGGTGAAGACGAGCTCGTGGTAGAGCACCCAGCGCGGCTGCTCCTCGAACAAGGAGCTGTTGGGGTGGATGAAAACCGTCTGCTGGTGCTTCACCGTGCGGTACCCGCCCCGCGTCAGCCGCGCCGTGTGGTAGAAGAAGCCGGCGGTGATGGCCTGGAGTTGGGGAGGGGGGGGGGCAGGTTTTTTTTTGGGGGGACGCGCGCACGCACACAACACGCGGTTTCGGCATTTGGGGCTCCTCCAGAGTGTGGGGAGGAAGGGAAGAGAGATGAGAGGGGATCCTGGGGGGTGAGGTTGGAAACAGGGGGGGGAAAAAGGGGGATGGTGGGGGGGGGGGGGGAAATGGGGTTCAGAGAGGGGAAATGGGGGTCCCTGGGGATCCTGGGGGGGAAATGGGGGTCCCTGGGGGTGTTATAGGGAAATGGGGGGTCTCAAGAGGGGAAATGGGGGTCCCTGGGGGGGAAAACGGGGGTCCCTGGGGATCCTGGGGGGGAAATGGGGGTCCCTGGGTGTGTTATAGGGAAATGGGGGTCCCTGAGGATGCTGGGGGGGAAATGGGGGTCCCTGGGGATGTTGGGGGGGGAAAACGGGGGTCCCTGGGGATCCTGGGGGGGAAATGGGGGTCCCTGGGGGTGTTATAGGGAAATGGGGGTCCCTGAGGATGCTGGGGGGGGGAAATGGGGGTTCCTGGGGATCCTGGGGGGGAAACGGGGGTCCCTGGGGATGTTGGGAGGGAAATGGGGGGGTCTCGAGGGGAAATGGGGTTCAAAGAGGGGAAATGGGGGCCCCTGGGGGGGAACAGGGGGCCCCAAGGGGGAAATGGGGGACTAAGTGTGTCCCAGGGGGGAAACGGGGCCCTTGGGGGTTCTTGGGATGGAACCAGGGGTCTGGGGGGCAATGGGGGGTCCCAGGGGCAATGGGGGTGTCACTGGGGCAATGGGGGGGGTCCCGGGGGCAATGGGGGTGTCACTGGGGCAATGGGGGGCAATGGGGGGTCCCAGGGGCAATGGGAGTGTCACAGGAGCAATGGGGGGGTCCTGGGGGCAATGGGGTGTCCCTGGGGGCAATGGGGGGGTCCCGGGGGGCAATGGGGGGGCAATGGGGGGGTCCCGGGGGGCAATGGGGGGACAATGGGGGGGTCCCGGGGGCAATGGGGTGTCCCAGGGGAAATGGGGGGGCAATGGGGGTGTCCCGGGGGCCAATGGGGGTGTCCCGGGGGCCAATGGGGGGGCAATGGGGGGGTCCCGGGGGGCAATGGGGGTGTCACAGGGGCAATGGGGGGGTCCCGGGGGGCAATGGGGGGGTCACCTTGCGGACGGGGCCGTAGTCGCCGGCGCAGGAGGAGGGGCGGATCTCCACGCGCTCCATCAGCCCCTCGAGCTGCTCCCGCACGTCCCGCGCCCGGCGCAGGGAGCGCGCCTGCACGAAGTGCTCGTAGCACCACTGCAGGGAGTGGCCGCTGGCCACCCACTGGGGACACGGGGACACACGGGGACACACGGGCATGGCGACGTGAGGGGACACGGGGGGACACAAGGGGACGCGGGGACGCACAGGAGGATATGGGGACGTGGAGGGACACACAAGGGGACACGGGGCCATGGGGACACACAAGGGGACACGGAGGGACACAGGGACACGGGGACACAAAGGGACACAGAGGGACACAGGGACACGGGGGGACATGGGGACACAGGGACACACAAGGAGACATGGGGGGACACACAAGGGGACGCACAGGAGGATATGGGGACGTGGAGGGACAGGGGGACACGAGGGGACGTGGAGGGACACACAAGGGGACACACAGAAGGACATGGGGACACGGGGACACACAAGGGGACACGGAGGGACACAGGGACACGGGGACACACGGAGGGACACAAGGGGACACAGAGGGTCACACAAGGAGACATGGGGGGACACAAGGGGACATGGGGGGACACAGGGACACACAAGGAGACATGGGGCCATGGGGACACACAGGAGGACATGGGGACATGGGGACACACAAGGGGACACACAGGGACATGGGGACACACAAGGAGACATGGCGACACGCAAGGGGACATGGAGGGACACAGGGATACACAAGGGGACGCACAGGAGGACATGGGGACGTGGAGGGACACAGGGGGACACAAGGGGACGTGGAGGGACACAGGGACACACAAGGGGACACGGGGGGACACAAGGGGACATGGGGGGACACAGGGACACACAAGGGGACACGCAGGAGGACATGGGGACATTGGGGGACATGTACACCAGGGGACACGGGGGGACACGGAGGGACACAGGGACATGGGGGGACATGTGGACACAGGGACACACAAGGGGACACAGGGACACACAGGGGGACATGGGGGGACACAAGGGGACACACAGGAGGACATGGGGACATGGGGCCATGGGGGGACATGGAGGGACACAGGGACACACAAGGGGACATAGCGGGACACGGGGCCATGGGGACATGGGGGGACACGGAGGGACACACAGGAGGACATGGGGGGACACGGAAGGACACGGGGACACACAGGGGGACATGCAGGGACACAAGGGGACACGGGGGGACACACGGGGGGACATGGGGACACATGGAAGGGCACAGGGACGGGGGGGACACAGGGACAACACGGGGACATGGACATGGCAGCATGAGGGGACACGGGGGGACACACGCGGACACACAAGGGGACACGAGGACACAGAGGGGACACAGAGGGGACAGGATCAGGTCAGTGCCTGGGGCCAGACCCCCCCTTGTTCCCCCGACCACCCCCAGCCCCCCCCGTACCCCCCAAACCCCTCCCCACCCCCCTGCCACGGCCACCCCCTGTCCCCTCAATGTCCCCAAGTGTCCCCAAACCCCTCAATCTGCCCCCCCAGACCCCCCCCCCCCCTCCAGTAATTCCCCCCCCCGACCCCCAAATACCCCCCCAAACCCCCCCTCAACCCTCCCTCCCCACCCCATCCCCCTGGCCACATCTCCCCCCGGTGTCCCCTCAATGTCCCCTCAATGTCCCCAAACCCCTCAATCTGCCCCCCCAGACCCCCCAAATCCCCCCCCCCTCCAATAATTCCCCCCCCCCCGAGCCCCACATACCCCCCCAAACCCCCCCTCAACCCTCCCTCCCCACCCCATCCCCCTGGCCACGTCCCCTCCAATTCCCCTCCAATTCCCCCCCCGGTGTCCCCTCAATGTCCCCAAGTGTCCCCAAACCCCTCAATCTGCCCCCCCAGACCCCCCAAGTCCCCCCCCCTCCAATAATTCCCCCCCCCGACCCCCAAATACCCCCCCAAACCCCCCCTCAACCCTCCCTCCCCACCCCATCCCCCTGGCCACATCTCCCCCCGGTGTCCCCTCAATGTCCCCTCAATGTCCCCAAGTGTCCCCAAACCCCTCAATCTGCCCCCCCAGACACCCCAAATCCCCCCCCCTCCAATAATTCCCCCCCCCCGAGCCCCACATACCCCCCCAAACCCCCCCTCAACCCTCCCTCCCCACCCCATCCCCCTGGCCACGTCCCCTCCAATTCCCCCCCCCGGTGTCCCCTTAATGTCCCCTCAATGTCCCCAAGTGTCCCCAAACCCCTCAATCTGCCCCCCCCAGACCCCCCCCCTCCAGTAATTCCCCCCCCCGACCCCCAAATACCCCCCCAAACCCCCCCTCAACCCTCCCTCCCCACCCCATCCCCCTGGCCACGTCCCCTCCAATTCCCCTCCAATTCCCCCCCCGGTGTCCCCTCAATGTCCCCAAGTGTCCCCAAACCCCTCAATCTGCCCCCCCAGACCCCCCAAGTCCCCCCCCTCCAATAATTCCCCCCCCCGACCCCCAAATACCCCCCCAACCCCCCCCTCAACCCTCCCTCCCCACCCCATCCCCCTGGCCACATCTCCCCCCGGTGTCCCCTCAATGTCCCCTCAATGTCCCCAAGTGTCCCCAAACCCCTCAATCTGCCCCCCCAGACACCCCAAATCCCCCCCCCTCCAATAATTCCCCCCCCCCCGAGCCCCACATACCCCCCCAAACCCCCCCTCAACCCTCCCTCCCCACCCCATCCCCCTGGCCACGTCCCCTCCAATTCCCCCCCCGGTGTCCCCTCAATGTCCCCAAGTGTCCCCAAACCCCTCAATCTGCCCCCCCCAGACCCCCCCCCCTCCAGTAATTCCCCCCCCCGACCCCCAAATACCCCCCCAAACCCCCCCTCAACCCTCCCTCCCCACCCCATCCCCCTGGCCACGTCCCCTCCAATTCCCCTCCAATTCCCCCCCCGGTGTCCCCTCAATGTCCCCAAGTGTCCCCAAACCCCTCAATCTGCCCCCCCCAGACCCCCCCCCCTCCAGTAATTCCCCCCCCCGACCCCCAAATACCCCCCCAAACCCCCCCTCAACCCTCCCTCCCCACCCCATCCCCCTGGCCACATCTCCCCCCGGTGTCCCCTCGACGTCCCCTCGACGTCCCCCCCCGCCGCGTCCCCCTGTCCCCGTGTCCCCCCCCCTCCCCGGTGCCGTGCCTGGTTGTAGACGTTGAGCAGGACGAGGTGGTCCCCCCCCGGGACGTGGAAGCCCAGGCGGGCGCTGTCGGCGTGCAGGACCTTGTCCTTGGGCCGGTAGAAAATGGCGTTGTTGACCGACAACATGGCGGCCACCGTCAGCACCTCCTCGGTGCAGCCGTACCTGGGGGGCCACCGTGTCACCTCCCCCCTGCCCGTGTCCCCGCGGCGGGGACGGGGGACAAAGAGGAGGGGGACTAGGGACACACACACACACACACACACACACACACCCCCGGGGTGGGATGGGGACAGGGAGGGCTGCTGGGGGGGAGTCAGGGGACAGCGGGAGGAGAGTCTGGGGACAATTTGGGGACAGTCTGGGGACAGTCTGGGGACAATCTGTGGAAAACCTGGGGACAATTTGGGGACACCACGAGGACAATCTGTGGAAAACCTGGGGACTATTTGGGGACACCACGAGGACAATCTGGGGACAGTCTGGGGAAAACCCGGGGACAATCTGGGGACAATTTGGGGACAACCCTGGAGACATCATGAGGACAATGTGGGGACACCACGAGGACAATCTGGGGACAATTTGGGGACAATTTGGGGACACCACAAGGACAATCAGGGGACAATTTGGGGACAACCCTAGGGACAACCCTGAAGATACCATGAGAACAATGTGGGGACAATGTGGGGACAACTGTGAAGACACCACAAGGACAGTCTGGGGACAATTTGGGGACACCACGAGGACAATCTGGGGACAATTTGGGGACAATCTGGGGACAACCCTGGAGACACCATGAGGACAATTTGGGGACAATTTGGGGACACCCCTGGGGACAACCCCGAAGACACCATGAGGACAATCTGGGGACAGTCTGGGGACAACTTGGGGACACCACAAGGACAATCTGGGGACAACCCTGAAGACACCATGAGGACAATCTGGGGACAATTTGGGGACAATCTGGGGACTACCCTGGAAACACCATGAGGACAATGTGGGGACAACCGTGAAGACACCACAAGGACAATCTGGGGACAACTTGGGGACAATTTGGGGACACCACGAGGACAATCTGGGGACAAACTGGGGACAATTTGGGGACACCACGAGGACAATCTGGGGACAATTTGGGGACAACTCTGGAAACACCATGAGGACAATCTGGGGACAGTCTGGGGACAATTTAGGGACAATCTGGGGACATTCTGGGGACAACCCTGGAGACACCATGAGGACAATCTGGGGACAATCTGGGGACAACAGAAGGGACACCAAAGCTCCTGGGGACAAGCTGGGGACACCCTGAGGACACTTGGGGACATGCAGGGGACCTGTGGGGACACTTGGGGACACTCAGAGGACACTTGGAGACAGTTGGGGACACCCAGGGGCCTGCTGGGGACACTTGGGGACCTTGTGGGGACACTTGGGGACACCCTGGGGACAGTTGGGGATGGGGGAGACACTTGGGGACAGCGGGGGACACTCAGAGGACACTTGGGGACACTTGGAGGCCTGTGGAGACACTTGGGGACACCCTGGGGACAGTTGGGGACGGGGAGGACACTTGGGGACACTCAGATGACACTTGGGGACACCCAGGGGACACTTGGGGATGGGGGAGACACTTGGCGACACCTTGGGGACAGTTGGGGACACGCTGGTGGCAGTTTGGAACACTTGGGGACACTCAGGGACGCTTGGGGACACCCTGGTGACAGTTGGGGACACTCGGGGACACCTTGGGGACACCCAGGGGATACTTGGGGACAGTTGGGGAAGGGGACACTTGGCGACACCTTGGGGACAGTTGGGGACACGCTGGTGGCAGTTTGGAACACTTGGGGACACTCACGGACACTTGGGGACACCCTGGGGACGGGGAGGACACTTGGGGACATGCAGGGACACTCGGATGACACTTGGGGACACCCAGGGGACACTTGGGGATGGGGGAGACACTTGGTGACACCTTGGGGACAGTTGGGGACACCCAGGGGATACTTGGGGACAGTTGGGGATGGGGAGGGGACACTTGGCGACACCTTGGGGACAGTTGGGGACACGCTGGTGACAGTTTGGAACACTTGGGGACACCCTGGGGACAGTTGGGGATGAGGGAGACACTTGGTGACACCTTGGGGACAGTTGGGGACACCCAGGGGACACTTGGGGACACCCAGGGGACAGTTGGGGATGGGGAGGGGACACTTGGCGACACCTTGGGGACAGTTGGGGACACCCAGGGGACAGTTGGGGACACCCAGGGGACACCTTGGGGACACTCGAGGACACCTGGGGGACACTTGGGGACAGTTGGGGACACTCACTGCTCGGAGGCCAGGATCATCTTGGCCAACATGGGCTCCACCGGCAGCTCCGCCATGCGCCGGCCCAGCTGCGGGGGGGCAGGGACCAGTGCTCCCAGTGACCTCCCAGTGCTCCCAGTGACCCTCCCAGTGCTCCTCCCAGTGCTCCCAGTGACCCTCCCAGTCTCTCCCAGTCCCTCCCAGTGCCTCCCAAAACCATGGTGAACTCACTCACGAGGTCCACCACCACCCTCCAAGTCCCCCCCAGTGCCTCCCAGCGCTCCCAGTGCCCCCCCCAGTGCCTCCCAGTGTCTCCCAGTGACCCTCCCAGTGCTCCCAGTGACCCTCCCAGTCCCCACCAGTGCCTCCCAGTGCTTCCAGTCCCTCCCAAAACCATGGTGAACTCACTCACGGGGTCCACCACCACCCTCCAAGTCCCCCCCAGTGCCTCCCAGTGCCCTCCCAGTGCTCCCAGTGCCCCCCCCAGTGCCTCCCAGTAACCCTCCCAGTGCTCCCAGTGACCCTCCCAGTCTCTCCCAGTGCTCCCAGTGCCTCCCAAAACCATGGTGAACTCACTCACGAGGTCCACCACCACCCTCCAAGTCCCCCCCAGTGCCTCCCAGTGCCCTCCCAGCGCTCCCAGTGCCCCCCCCAGTGCCTCCCAGTGCTCCCAGTGACCCTCCCAGTGCTCCCAGTAACCCTCCCAGTCCCCACCAGTGCCTCCCAGTGCTTCCAGTCCCTCCCAAAACCATGGTGAACTCACTCACGGGGTCCACCACCACCCTCCAAGTCCCCCCCAGTGCCTCCCAGTGCCCTCCCAGTGCTCCCAGTGCCCCCCCCAGTGCCTCCCAGTAACCCTCCCAGTGCTCCCAGTGACCCTCCCAGTCTCTCCCAGTGCTCCCAGTGCCTCCCAAAACCATGGTGAACTCACTCACGAGGTCCACCACCACCCTCCAAGTCCCCCCCCAGTGCCTCCCAGTGCCCTCCCAGTGCTCCCAGTGTCCCCCCCAGTGCCTCCCAGTAACCCTCCCAGTGCTCCCAGTGACCCTCCCAGTCTCTCCCAGTGCCTCCCAAAACCATGGTGAACTCACTCACGAGGTCCACCACCACCCTCCAAGTCCCCCCCAGTGCCTCCCAGTGCCCTCCCAGCGCTCCCAGTGCCCCCCCAGTGCCTCCCAGTTCTCCCAGTGACCCTCCCAGTAACCCTCCCAGTCCCCACCAGTGCCTCCCAGTGCTTCCAGTCCCTCCCAAAACCATGGTGAACTCACTCACGAGGTCCACCACCACCCTCCAAGTCCCCCCCAGTGCCCTCCCAGCGCTCCCAGTGCCCCCCCCAGTGCCTCCCAGTGTCTCCCAGTGACCCTCCCAGTGCTCCCAGTAACCCTCCCAGTCCCCACCAGTGCCTCCCAGTCCCTCCCAGTGCTTCCAGTCCCTCCCGAAACCATGGTGAACTCACTCACGGGGTCCACCACCACCCTCCAAGTCCCCCCCAGTGCCTCCCAGTGCCCTCCCAGCGCTCCCAGTGCCCCCCCCAGTGCCTCCCAGTTCTCCCAGTGACCCTCCCAGTGCTCCCAGTAACCCTCCCAGTCCCCACCAGTGCCTCCCAGTGCTTCCAGTCCCTCCCAAAACCATGGTGAACTCAGTCACGAGGTCCACCACCACCCTCCAAGTCCCCCCCAGTGCCTCCCAGTGCCCTCCCAGCGCTCCCAGTGCCCCCCCCAGTGCCTCCCAGTTCTCCCAGTGACCCTCCCAGTGCTCCCAGTAACCCTCCCAGCCCCCACCAGTGCCTCCCAGTGCTTCCAGTCCCTCCCAAAACCATGGTGAACTCACTCACGGGGTCCACCACCACCCTCCAAGTCCCCCCCAGTGCCTCCCAGTGCCCTCCCAGCGCTCCCAGTGCCCCCCCCAGTGCCTCCCAGTGCCTCCCAGTACCGTGGTGAGCTCGCCCAGGTGGTTGAGCGCCCCCAGGGCGTAGAGCTGCTCCAGCGCCAGCACCAGCGTCTCGTGGGGGGGCGGGTCCAGGAAGTCGAAGTGGATCAGGTCGTTGATCCCTGGGGACAGGGGGACGTCGCCGCTGTCACCCCGGGGCCACGCCCAAAGTGTCCCCAGTGTCCCCAAATGTCCCTCCGGGGGCGCCCCAACACCCCCCAAAATGCCCTTGAGTTGCCTCCTGAGATGGTCCCCGAGGTGCCCCGATGTCCCCAAGATGCCCCGATGTCCCTCGAGATGCCCCAATGCCCCCCAAGATGCCCCAATGTCCCCCAAGATGCCCCGACGGCCCCCCGAGATGCCTCCTGAGGGCCCCCCGAGATGCCCCAATGACCCCTCAGATGCCCCCTGAGATGCCCCAATGCCCCCCAAGATGCCCCAATGACCCCTCAGATGCCCCCTGAGATGCCCCAATGCCCCCCAAGATGCCCCAATGCCCCCCAAGATGCCCCAATGCCCCCCAAGATGCCCCCTGAGATGCCCCAATGCCCCCCAAGATGCCCCAATGACCCCTCAGATGCCCCCTGAGATGCCCCAATGCCCCCCGAGATGCCCCAATGACCCCTCAGATGCCCCCTGAGATGCCCCAATGCCCCCCGACATGCCCCAATGACCCCTCAGATGCCCCCTGAGATGCCCCAATGCCCCCCGAGATGCCCCAATGACCCCTCAGATGCCCCCTGAGATGCCCCAATGCCCCCCGAGATGCCCCAATGACCCCTCAGATGCCCCCTGAGATGCCCCAATGACCCCCGACATGCCCCAATGACCCCTCAGATGCCCCCTGAGATGCCCCAATGCCCCCCGAGATGCCCCAATGACCCCTCAGATGCCCCCTGAGATGCCCCAATGACCCCCGACATGCCCCAATGACCCCTCAGATGCCCCCTGAGATGCCCCAATGCCCCCCAAGATGCCCCAATGACCCCTCAGATGCCCCCTGAGATGCCCCAATGACCCCTCAGATGCCCCAATGACCCCTCAGATGCCCCCTGAGATGCCCCAATGCCCCCCGACATGCCCCAATGACCCCTCAGATGCCCCCTGAGATGCCCCAATGACCCCCGACATGCCCCAATGACCCCTCAGATGCCCCCTGAGATGCCCCAATGCCCCCCGAGATGCCCCAATGACCCCTCAGATGCCCCCTGAGATGCCCCAATGACCCCCCGAGATACCCCAACGCCCCCCGAGACGTCCCTACGGGCTCCAAAAGCCCCCCCAAGCGTCCCCCCGGCTCCGTCATCTCACCGAGGCTCTTGAGGAGGAGGACGAGGGAGCCCAGGTCGGCCCGTTGGATCTCGGGCACCGGCGTCTCCTCCAGCTCGTGCTGGAAGGCCCAGGCCGTGTAGAGACGGAAACACTTGCCGGGAGCCACGCGGCCAGCACGGCCCGCACGCTGATTGGCCGAGGCCTGCGGGTCGTTGTCACCGGTCACCCGTGGGGACACGGGGCAAGGGGGACACAGGGAACGGGGTGGGACAAGGGACGTGGCTGCTCATGGGGACAGGGGGTGTGGTTGACCGTGGGGACAGAGGGAGAAGGTGACAGGGGGTGACAGGAGGTGACGGGGAGGTGATAGGGGGGTGACACAGGGTGACAGATACCCGGGAGCAGGGGGTGACAGGAGGTGACGGGCGGTGACAGGGGGTGACAGGAGGTGACGGGCGGTGACAGGGGGTGACACAGGGTGACATGGTGACGGGCAGTGACAGGTACTTGGGAGCAGGGGGTGACAGGAGCTGACGGGAGGTGACAGGGGGTGACAGAGAGCGACAGGAGATGACAGGGGGTGACGCAGGGTGACAGGCGGTGACGGGCAGTGACCGGTACACAGGAGCAGGGGGTGACGGGAGGTGACAGGGGATGACAGAGAGTGACAGGAGGTGACACAGGGTGACAAGAGATGATGGGTGGTGACAGGGGGTGACGGGCGATGACAGGGGGTGACCGGTACCCAGGAGCAGAGGGTGACAGGAGGTGACGGGAGGTGACAGGGGATGACAGAGGGTGACAGGGGGTAACGCAGGGTGACAGGGGGTGATGGGCGGTGACAGAGGGTGACAGGGGATGACAGAGGGTGACAGGGGGTGACAGGCGGTGATGCAGGGTAACAGGGGGTGACGCAGGGTGACAGGGGGTGACCGGTACCCAGGAGCAGGGGGTGACAGGGGATGACAGAGGGTGACAGGGGATGACGGGCAGTGACAGAGGGTGACAGGGCATGACAGGCAGTGATGGGAGGTGACAGGGCATGACAGGCAGTGACGGGAGGTGACAGGGCATGACAGGGGGTGACAGGGGGTGACACAGGGTGACAGGGGGTGACAGGTACCCGGGAGCAGGGGGTGACAGGGGGTGACGGGGGGTGACAGGGGGTGACAGGGGGTGACAGGGGGTAACGCAGGGTGACAGGGGGTGATGGGCGGTGACAGGGGGTGACAGGGGGTGACAGGTACCCGGGAGCAGGGGGTGACAGGGGGTGACGGGGGGTGACAGGGGGTGACAGGTACCCGGGAGCAGGGGGTGACGGGGGGTGACGGGGGGTGACAGGGGGTGACAGGGGGTGACAGGGGGTGACAGGGGGTGACAGGTACCCGGGAGCAGGGGGTGACAGGGGGTGACGGGGGGTGACAGGGGGTGACAGGTACCCGGGAGCAGGGGGTGACGGGGGGTGACGGGGGGTGACAGGGGGTGACAGGGGGTGACAGGGGGTGACAGGTACCCGGGAGCAGGGGGTGACAGGGGGTGACGGGGGGTGACAGGGGGTGACAGGTACCCGGGAGCAGGGGGTGACGGGGGGTGACAGGGGGTGACAGGGGGTGACGGGGGGTGACAGGGGGTGACAGGTACCCGGGAGCAGGGGGTGACGACCAGGGACTCCATGCCGGTGCGGGCGCTGTAGCTCTTCTGTTTGCAGAACCCCGGGTCCAGGACGTAGACGATCCCCTCGATGGTGACCGACGTCTCCGCGATGTTGGTGGCCACCACCACCTGGGGGCGGGGACATCAGGGGACACGCCCCCAGGCCCCGCCCGAGGAGCCCCACCCTCTTAAGCCCCACCCTCTTAAACCCTCCCCCTGCTCAGCCCCATCCCTTCAATTCCATCCCATTAAACTCTTTAACTCAGATTTAAGCCCCACCCCTTGGGCTCCGCCCACAGACCCCACCTTCTTAAGCCCCACCCAAAGCCCCACCCCCTCAAACCCCACCCCCTGAAGCCCCACTCTCCTAAACTCCCTCTTTTCCCCCCCATCCCTTCAATTCAATCTTACTAAACTCCACCCATTTAAGTCGATCTTAAGCCCCACCCCTGAGGCTCCACCCACAGACCCCGCCCTATTAAGCCCCACCTCCTTAAACCCCGCCCCAAGTCCCACCTCCTTAAACCCCACCCTCTCAAGCTCTACTCTTAGACCCCGCCTTCTCCAACCCCTCCTCTTAAGCTCCACCCTATTAAACCTCCCCTTAGACCCCACCCTATTAAACCCCACCCCCCTTAGGCCCCACCCTACTAAGCCCCACCCCACGACCCCACCCCGCTTCTCCTTACCCCCCAACCCTTCCCCGTTACACCCTCAGCCCCTTCTCCCCCCACCCCTCTTCCCCCTCAACCCCGCCCCCCTATTTCCAAGACTCCTCCTCCCCAAGCCCTTCCCTAGAGCCCCGCCTTTTCTCTTAAAGGGCCAGCACCCACCCTATTAAACCCCACCCACTTAGACTCCACCCCTTTAGACCTCACCCTATTAAACCCCACTCCCTTAGACCCCACCCTCTCGAGCTCTTAGACCCCGCCTTCTCCAACCCCTCCTCTTAAGCTCCATCCTATTAAACCCCACCCCTTTAGACCCCACCCTATTAAACCCCACCCCCTTAGACCCCACCCTATTAAACCCCACCCCCTTAGCCCCCACCCTGTTAAACCCCACCCTCTCAGCCCCCACCCTGTTAAACCCCACCCTCTCAAGCTCTACTCTTACACCCTACCTTCTCCAACCCCTCCTAAGCTCCACCCTATTAAACCCCACCCCCTTTAGACCCCACCCCCTTAGGCCCCACCCTACTAAGCCCCACCCCACGACCCCACCCCGCTTCTCCTTACCCCCCAACCCTTCCCCGTTACACCCTCAGCCCCTTCTCCCCCCACCCCTCTTCCCCCTCAACCCCGCCCCCCTATTTCCAAGACTCCTCCTCCCCAAGCCCCTCCCTAGAGCCCCGCCTTTTCTCTTAAAGGGCCAGCACCCACCCTATTAAACCCCACCCACTTAGACTCCACCCCTTTAGACCTCACCCTATTAAACCCCACTCCCTTAGACCCCACCCTCTCGAGCTCTTAGACCCCGCCTTCTCCAACCCCTCCTCTTAAGCTCCATCCTATTAAACCCCACCCCCTTAGACCCCACCCTATTAAACCCCACCCCCTTAGACCCCACCCTGTTAAACCCCACCCCCTTAGACCCCACCCTGTTAAACCCCACTCTCAAGCTCTACTCTTACACCCCACCTTCTCCAACCCCTCCTAAGCTCCACCCTATTAAACCCCACCCCCTTTAGACCCCACCCCCTTAGGCCCCACCCTACTAAGCCCCACCCCACGACCCCACCCCGTTATTCCTTACCCCCCAACCCTTCCCCGTTACACCCTCAGCCCCTTCTCCCCCCACCCCTCTTCCCCCTCAACCCCCGCCTCCCTATTTCCAAGACTCCTCCTCCCCAAGCCCCTCCCTAGAGCCCCGCCTTTTCTCTTAAAGGGCCAGCACCCACTTTGCGGGCTCCGGGTGGGGTGGGCTCGAAGATGCGGGCCTGCATGTCGGAGGGCAGGTTGGCGTAGATGGGCAGCACCAGCAGCTCGGCCAGGCGGGAGCCCAGGCGGCGGCACCGCTCCTGCAGCAGCTCCACGCACGCCTCGATCTCCTCCTGCCCCCACGCAGCCACAGTTGGGGGGACAGGAGGGGACAGGGACGTGGCGGGGGACGGGACGGGACGAGGGGACATCCCCTGGGGGGGGTGGGGACAGCCCAAGGGGGACGGGGGTACCGCAAGGGGGACGGGGATGGGGAAATGAGGATGGTGAGGGGAGTGGGGACAACTTGGGGGGGTATGGGGGGGGACACAGGGACATCTGGGGGGACAGGGGGGGTTGGGGACATGCCAAGAGGGGACAGGGACATCCCCTGGGGGGGTGGGGACAGCCCAAGGGGGGTGGGGGAAATGAGGATGGTGAGGGGAGTGGGGACAACTTGGGGGGGCATGGGGGGGGACACGGGGACACTCGGGGAGGGTGGGGACACCCCAGGGTGCGATGGGGACACGGGGACATCCAGGGGGGGACAAAAAGATGGGATGGGGGGAACTCAGAGGGGAAAAAAAGGGGGATGAGGCCACCCAGGGGGACATCGGGGACACCCAGAGACACGGAGGGTGGCAGGGAGGGGCCAGGGGGGTGCCCAGGGGACAGGGGGGGGTGACAGGGAGGGGACAAGGGGACCCAGGGCCACCCACCTGTCCCGTGAGGAAGACGAGGATGTCCCCGGGGGGCTGGGTGACGTGGATCTGCAGCACCGACACCACACACGCCTCCAGGTAATCGGCCTCGGGTGCCTGGGGGGGGACGTCAACCCCCAGTGTCCCCAAGTGTCCCCCCAGTGTCCCCAGGCTTCCCCCCCGTCCCTGTGTCCCCCAGTGGCCCCTTCACCCCTGTCACCCCCCATGTGTCCTCCAACACCCGACGGTGCCCCCAGATGTCCCCCCGTGTCCCCCTGTGACCCCAAATGTCCCCTTGTCCCAACGTCCCCAATGTCCCCCAGCTCTGTGTCCCCAGATGTCCCCTTGTCCCAATGTCCCCAATGTCCCCCACCTGTGTCCCCAAATGTCCCCTTGTCCCAACGTCCCCAATGTCCCCAGATGTCCCCTTGTCCCAATGTCCCTGATGTCCTCCAGCACCCCTCTTGTCCCCAATGTCCCCAATGTCCCCTTGTTCCCTCACACCCCCCGATCCCTCTACTCTCCTTGCCCCCCCCCCGTGTCCCCTCACCCCCGCTGTGTCCCCTCTCCCCCATGTGTCCCCTTGCCCCCCCGCGTCCCCATGCTGTCCCCGTGTCCCCTCACCCCCCACTGTGTCCCCTCGCCCCCCCTGTGTCCCCGTGTCCCCTCACCCCTGGCATGTCCCCGTGTCCCCTCACCCCTCCATGTCCCTGTGTCCCCTCACCCCCCCCAGTGTCCCCGTGTCCCCTCACCTCCCCCATGTCCCCTCACCCTCACCGTGTCCCCGTGTCCCCTCACTCCCTGCCGTGTCCCCTCGCCCCTCACCATGTCCCCTCACCCCCGCCATCTCCCCGTGTCCCCTCACCCCCGCCATGTCCCCTCACCCCCGCCATGTCCCCGTGTCCCCTCACCCCCCTGCCGTGTCCCCTTGTCCCCGCCGCGTCCCCTCACCCCTCCGTGTCCCCTCACCCCCGCCACATCCCCGTGTCCCCTCACACACGCCATCTCTCCATGTCCCCTTGGCCCCTGCCGTGTCCCCTCACCCCGCCATGTCCCCTCACCCCCGCCACGTCCCCGTGTCCCCTCACCCCCCCGCCGTGTCCCCTCGTCCCTGCCACGTCCCCTCACCCCCCACCATGTCCCCTCATCCCCCTGCCGTGTCCCCTTGTCCCCGCAGCATCCCCTCACCCCTCCGTGTCCCCTCACCCCCCTGCCGTGTCCCCTCACCCCCGTCACATCCCCGTGTCCCCTCACCCCCCCGCCGTGTCCCCTCGTCCCCGCTGTGTCCCCTCGCCCCCCGCCGTGTCCCCTCGCCCCTGCCACGTCCCCTCGTCCCCGCCGTGTCCCCTCGTCCCCGCCACGTCCCCTCGCCCCCCGCCGTGTCCCCTCGCCCCTGCCACGTCCCCTCGCCCCCGCCGTGTCCCCTCGTCCCTGCCACGTCCCCTCGTCCCTGCCACGTCCCCTCGTCCCCGCCGTGTCCCCTCGCCCCCCAC
This sequence comes from Athene noctua, assembly GCF_965140245.1. Lineage (NCBI taxonomy): Eukaryota > Metazoa > Chordata > Aves > Strigiformes > Strigidae > Athene > Athene noctua. Next base: position 615,777 of record NC_134070.1, read on the forward strand.
CGTGTCCCCTCGCCCCTGCCACGTCCCCTCGTCCCCGCCGTGTCCCCTCACCCCCCCGCTGTGTCCCCTCGTCCCCGCCACGTCCCCTCGTCCCCGCCGTGTCCCCTCGCCCCCCGCCGTGTCCCCTCGTCCCCCGCCGTGTCCCCTCGCCCCCCGCCGTGTCCCCTCGTCCCCCGCCGTGTCCCCTCGTCCCCCGCCGTGTCCCCTCGTCCCCGCCGTGTCCCCTCACCCCCCGCCACGTCCCCTCGTCCCCGCCACGTCCCCTCGTCCCCGCCGTGTCCCCTCGTCCCCGCCGTGTCCCCTCGCCCCCCGCCGTGTCCCCTCGCCCCCCGCCGTGTCCCCTCGCCCCCCGCCGTGTCCCCTCGCCCCTGCCACGTCCCCTCGTCCCCGCCGTGTCCCCTCACCCCCCCGCTGTGTCCCCTCGTCCCTGCCACGTCCCCTCGTCCCCGCCGTGTCCCCTCGCCCCCCGCCGTGTCCCCTCGCCCCTGCCACGTCCCCTCGTCCCCGCCGTGTCCCCTCGTCCCCGCCGTGTCCCCTCGCCCCCCACCGTGTCCCCTCGCCCCCCACCGTGTCCCCTCGCCCCTGCCACGTCCCCTCGTCCCCGCCGTGTCCCCTCACCCCCCCGCTGTGTCCCCTCGTCCCTGCCACGTCCCCTCGTCCCCGCCGTGTCCCCTCGCCCCCCGCCGTGTCCCCTCGCCCCTGCCACGTCCCCTCGTCCCCGCCGTGTCCCCTCGTCCCTGCCACGTCCCCTCGTCCCCGCCGTGTCCCCTCGTCCCCGCCGTGTCCCCTCGTCCCCGCCGTGTCCCCTCGCCCCCCGCCGTGTCCCCTCGCCCCCCGCCGTGTCCCCTCGCCCCTGCCACGTCCCCTCGTCCCCGCCGTGTCCCCTCGCCCCCCGCCGTCACCTTGGTGTAGTAGATGTCGACGGGGAAGCGCCGCCCGGGGATGCGGAAGACGGGCGCGCGGTCGAAGAAGGCGGCGAAGCGCGGCGTGTCCAGCGTGGCCGAGGCCACCAGCACCTTGAGCTCGGGGCGGAACCGCGCGATGTCCTTGAGCAGCCCGAAGAGCACGTCCGTGTGCAGCGTCCGCTCGTGCGCCTCGTCCACCAGCAGCACGCTGCCCGCCCCGACGGGGACACGGGGACACGGGGACAGGGATGGGGAGACAAGGGGAAAGGGATGGGGACAAGGGGACAGGGGGACAGAGAGACAGGGGGATGGGGAGACAAGGAGATGCGAGAATGGGGACAAGGGGACAGGGGGATGGGGACAAGGGGACAGGGGGACAGAGGGACAGGGGGACAAGAGAACAGGGATGTGGACAGGGACAGGGGGACAGGGATGGGGACAGGGATGGGGACAGAGGGACAGGGGGATAGGGACAAGGGGACAGGGGGACAGAGGGACGGGGATGGGGACAAGGGGACGGGGACAAGGGGACAAAGAGACAAGGGGACAAAGAGACAAGGGGACAAAGAGACAAGGGGACAGGGATGGGAAACAGGGACAAGGGGACAGGGATGGGGACAGGGGCACAGAGATGGGGACAAGGGTGGGGACAGGGGGATGGGGAGAGGGGACAGGGACAGGGGGACAAGAACAGGGACAGGGGGATGGAGACAAGGGGACGGGGATGAGGACAAGGGTGGGGACAAGGGGACAAGGATGGGGGGACAGGGGAACAGAGACGAGGGGACAGGGACAGGGACGGGGACAGGGACGGGGGGACAGGAACAGAGAAACAGGGAGACAGAGACAGGGATGGGGACACGGGGACAGAGATGGTGACAGGGACAGGGATGGGGACGGGGGGACACGGGGTCAAAGGGACAGAGATAGGGACATGGGGACAGAGGGACAGAGATGGTGACAGGGGGACACGGGGACAGGGATGGGGACAAGGGCATGAGGATAAGGGTGGGGACAGGGGGATGGGGACAAGGGGACAAGGATGGGGACAGGGATGAGGGGACAGGGACAGAGAAACAGGGGCACAGAGACAGGGATGGGGACAAGGGGACAGGGACGGGGCACAGAGGGACAAACACAGGGACGTGAGCACAAGGGGACAAGTGTGGGGACAGATACAGTGTCCCCCATGTCCCCTCAGTGTCCCCAACATCCCCTCAGCACCCTGCTGTCCCCCAATGTCCCCTCAGCATCCCCAATCTCCCCCGTCTCCTGCAACATTCTGATGTCCCCAACATCTCCGGTGTCCCCCACACCCCTGACGTCCCCTTAGCGTCCCCGCTGTCCCCTCAGTGTCCCCGCTGTCCCCAAGGTCACCTGTAGGAGCCGAGGTCGGGCTCGGTGAGGAACTCCCGCAGCAGCATCCCGTCCGTCATGTACTTGAGGACGGTGCGCTCGGAGGTGCAGTCCTCGAAGCGGATGCTGTACCCCACCTGGGGACAAGGGACACCCGTGTCACCCTGTCACACCCTGTCACCCCCCCCCCGGGGTCCCCCAACTGCCACCCCCCCTGGGGTCCCCTCGTTTGGGGGCAGGGGGACACACTGAGGGGGGGGGGTGTGTGTCTGTAGTGTCACCCCTTGTGTCCCCACTGTGTCTGTGTCCCCCCAGTGTCACCAAAATGTCCCTGTGTCCCTCAGTGTCCCCATGTCCCCACCATGTCCCTGTGTCCCCCCAATGTCCCCATGTCCCCCCTGTGTCCCCATGTCCTCACGTCCCTCCAATATCCCCATGTCCTTGTGTCCCCCCGATGTCCCCATGTCCCCCCGTCTCACCCCAGTGTCCCCATGTCCCCCCTTGTGTCCCCTCAATGTCCCCATGTCCCCGCTGTGTCCCCCCAATGTCCCCATGTCCCTGTGTCCCCCCAATGTCCCTGCATCCCCCATGTCCCCCCCATGTCCCCATGTCCCCCCGATGTCCCCGTGTCACCTCGTTGCCCAGCTTGGTGCCCATCTCCACGGCCACCCGCGCAGCCACGCTCATGGCGGCCACTCGCCGGGGCTGGGTGATGCCGATCTTCCGCCCCTGGCGCGTGTAACCCTGGGGGGGCACTGGTCAGAGAACGGGGGGCGCCCCCCTCTACCCCCCCCAACCCCCCCCCAGCACCCCAAATCCCCCCTCTACCCCCCCCAAACCTCTCCCAGCACCCCCAGGACCCCCCCCAGGACCCTAAATCCCCCCTCTACCCCCCCAAACCCCTCCCAACACCCCCAGGACCCCCCCCCAGGACCCTAAATCCCCCCTCTACCCCCCCAAACCTCTCCCAGCACCCCCAGGACCCCCCCCAACACCCTAAATCCCCCCTCTACCCCCCCAAACCCCTCCCAGCACCCCCAGGACCCCCCCCAACACCCTAAATCCCCCCTCTACCCCCCCAAACCCCTCCCAGCACCCCCAGGACCCCCCCCAACACCCTAAATCCCCCCTCTACCCCCCCAAACCCCTCCCAGCACCCCCAGGACCCCCCCCAACACCCTAAATCCCCCCTCTACCCCCCCAAACCCCTCCCAGCACCCCCAGGACCCCCCCCAACACCCTAAATCCCCCCTCTACCCCCCCAAACCCCTCCCAGCACCCCCAGGACCCCCCCAACACCCTAAATCCCCCCTCTACCCCCCCAAACCCCTCCCAGCACCCCCAGGACCCCCCCCAACACCCTAAATCCCTCCTCTACCCCCCCCAGCAACCCAAATGCCCCCTCTACCCCCCCCAAACCCCTCCCAACACCCCAAATGCCCCCTCTACCCCCCCAAACCCCTCCCAACACCCCCAGGACCCCCCCCAACACCCTAAATCCCCCCTCTACCCCCCCCAGCACCCTAAATCCCCCCTCTACTCCCCCCAAACCCCTCCCAGCACCACCAGGACCCCCTCCAGCACCCTAAATCCCCCCTCTACCCCCCCCAAACCCCTCGCAAGACCCCCCGCAGCCCCCCCACCTCCTCGTGCAGGTACTGGGGGATCTGGGTGGTCTTGCCGGAGCCGGTCTCGCCCTCGATGACCAGGATTTGGTGCTGGGCGATGGCGGCCATCAGCTCGTCGCGGTAGGGGAAGATGGGGAGGCTGCGACGCGCCTCCTGCGCCGACTGGCGCCGCCGCTCCGCCTCCGGCACCGGCGCCGGCGCCTCCTGCCAGCAGGGACCCCCCCGTGTCCCCCATGTCACCCCCGGTGTCCCCACGGCCCCCCATCATCCCTCCAGGGTCCCCCCAGTGTCCCTTTGTCAACCCCAGTGTCCCCATGGCCCCCCATCATCCCCCCAGGGGTCCCCCAGTGTCCGCTTGTCACCCCCAGCGTCCTCCCAGGGGGCCCCCAGGGTCCTCTTGTCACCCCCAGTGTCCCCATGGCCCCCCATCATCCTCCCAGAGTCCCCCCAGTGTCCCCATGTCACCCCATCATCCTCCTAGTGGTCCCCCAGTGTCCCCTTGTCACCCCCAGGGTCCTCTTGTCACCCCCAGGGTCCCCACAGCGCCCCATCATCCTCCCAGGGTCCCCCCACTGTCCCCATGGCCCCCCATCATCCTCCCAGGGTCCCCCCACTGTCCCCATGTCACCCCCAGTGTCCCCCCAGCCCCATCCCTACTACCCACAGCACCCCCAGGACCCCCTCCAGCACCCCAAATCCCTCTTCTATCCCCCCCAAATCCTTCCTGTCACTCCCAGGACCCCCTCCAGCACCCCAAATCCTTCCTCTACCCCCCAAAATCCCTCCCAGCACCCCAAATCCCTCCTCTATCCCTCCAAGACTCCTCCTATCACCCCTGGGACCTTCTCCAGAACCCTAAATCCCTCCTCTTTCACCCCAAAATCCCTCCCATCACCCCCAGGACTCCCTCCAGCACCCCAAATCCCTTCTCTACCCCCCCAAATCCCTCCTGTCACTCCCAGGACCCCCTCCAGCACCCCAAATCCTTCCTCTATCCCCCCCAAATCCCTCCCAGCACCCCACATCCCTCTTCCATCCCCCCTCAAGACTTCTCCTATCACCCCTGGGACCTTCTCCAGATCCCTAAATCCCTCCCAGCACCCCAAAATCCCTCCCAGCACCCCCAGGACTCCCTCCAGCACCCCAAATCCCTCCTCTACCCCCCCCAAATCCCTCCCATCACCCCCAGGACCCCCTCCAGCACCCCAAATCCTTCCTCTACCCCCGCAAATCCCTCCCATCACCCCCAGGACACCCCTCCAGCACCCCAAATCCCTCCACTACCCCCCCCAAATCCCTCCCATCACCCCCAGGACCCCCCTCCAGCACCCCAATCCCTCCTCTACCCTCCCAAGACTCCTCCTGTCACCCCAGCGACCCTCTCCAGAACCTTAAATCCCTCCCAGCACCCCAAAATCCCTCCCAGCACCCCCAGGACCCCCTCCAGCACCCCAAATCCTTCCTCTACCCCTCCCCAATCCCTCCCAGCACCCCAAATCCCTCCTCCATCCCCCCAAGACTCCTCCTATCACCCCTGGGACCTTCTCCAGATCCCTAAATCCCTCCCAGCACCCCAAAATCCCTCCTGTCACTCCCAGGACCCCCTCCAGCACCCCAAATCCTTCCTCTATCCCCCCCAAAATCCCTCCCAGCACCCCAAATCCCTCCTCCCTCCCCCCAAGACTCCTCCTATCACCCCTGGGACCTTCTCCAGATCCCTAAATCCCTCCCAGCACCCCAAAATCCCTCCCAGCACCCCCAGGACCCCCTCCAGCACCCCAAATCCTTCCTCTATCCCCCCCAAATCCCTCCCAGCACCCTAAATCCCTCCTCTACCCTCCCAAGACTCCTCCTGTCACCCCAGCGACCCTCTCCAGAACCTTAAATCCCTCCCAGCACCCCAAAATCCCTCCCAGCACCCCCAGGACCCCTTCCAGTCCCCCCCCTCCTCCTCACCCCAAACCCCGTACCCCCTCACTTTCTCAGGCTCAGTGCCCTTCATCTGCACGGCGCTGACGAACTGGATCATCTCATCCTCCTCAAGCACGAAGTCGTAATCCTTGGGGGGCTGCCGGCGGGCGGCGTCGCGCGCCCCAAACCTCAGGGAAGCCGCCCCGATTCTCTCCTCCTCCCATCGCCGCTGCTCGTCCCGGGGGGCCAGTCGTTCTTCCTCCTCTCCCGTCGCTTCCTCACGCTCGGGGATTTTCTACGGGGAGGTGGGGACAGGGGTGAAACCGCTGGTGTCACCCCAAAACACCCCCCAGCCCCCCCCCCCCCCCCCCCCGCCCTGAGACGGGGCAGGAAGGAGCTTGGGGAGAGGGAGGGGGAATCCGAGGTGCCGTGGGGAGTCTTGGTGGTGATGGGAGGGAATTTGGGGGGGGTGGTAGGGAGGGTTTGGGGTGCTGGAGGGGATCCTGGGGGTGCTGGAGGGGATCCTGGGGGGATAAAGGTGAGATTTGGGGTGCTGGAGGGGATCCTGGGGGGGATAAAGGGGATCCTGGGGGGGATAAAGGGGATCCTGGGGGGGATAAAGGTGAGATTTGGGGTGCTGGAGGGGATCCTGGGGGGGATAAACGGGATCCGGGGGGGATGAAGGTAAGATTTGGGGTGCTGGAGGGGATCCTGGGGGGGATGAAGGGGATCTGGGGGGGATGAAGGTGAGATTTGGGGTGCTGGAGGGGATCCTGGGGGTGCTGGAGGGGATCCTGGGGGGGATAAAGGTGAGATTTGGGGTGCTGGAGGGGATCCTGGGGGGGATGAAGGGGATCTGGGGGGGATGAAGGTGAGATTTGGGGTGCTGGAGGGGATACTAGGGGGGATGAAGGGGATCCTGGGGGGGATGAAGGGGATCCTGGGGGGGATGAAGGTGAGATTTGGGGTGCTGGAGGGGATCCTGGGGGGGATGAAGGGGATCCTGGGGGGGATAAAGGTGAGATTTGGGGTGCTGGAGGGGATACTAGGGGGGATGAAGGGGATCCTGGGGGGACAAAGGTGAGATTTGGGGTGCTGGAGGGGATCCTGGGGGGGATGAAGGTGAGATTTGGGGTGCTGGAGGGGATCCTGGGGGTGCTGGAGGGGATCCTGGGGGGGATAAAGGTGAGATTTGGGGTGCTGGAGGGGATCCTGGGGGGGATGAAGGGGATCCTGGGGGGACAAAGGTGAGATTTGGGGTGCTGGAGGGGATCCTGGGGGGGATAAAGGGGATCCTGGGGGGATAAAGGTGAGATTTGGGGTGCTGGAGGGGATCCTGGGGGTGATGGGAGGAATCTTGGGGGGATAAAGTGAAAATTTGGGGTGCTGAAAGGGGCTTAAAAAGTTGTAGAAAAAGATTTGGGAGGGAAAAAAAAGAAAAATTGGGGGGCTGGAAAAGATTCTGGGGGCGACAAAAGGGATCCTGGGGGGGGATAAAGACAGGATTGAAGACATTGGAGGGGATCTCGGCTGCGATGGGAAGAATTTGGGGGAAAAAAGTGAAAATTTGGGGTGCTGAAAAGGGTCTAAAATATGATTTAAAAAAAATTTGAGAAAATTAAATAAAATTTGGGGGCTGGAGGAGATTCTGGGGGCGACAAAAGGGATCCTGGGGGGGGATAAAGACAGGATTGGAGATGCTGGAGGGAATCTTGGCTGCGATGGGAAGAATTTGGGGGAAAAAAGTGAAAATTTGGGGTGCTGAAAGAGTCTAAAATTTGATTTAAAAAAAATTTGAGAAAATTAAATAAAATTTTGGGGCTGGAGGAGATTCTGGGGGCGACAAAGGGGATTCTGGGGGGGGATAACGACAGGATTGGAGATGCTGGAGGGAATCTTGGCTGCGATGGGAAGAATTTGGGGGAAAAAAGTGAAAATTTGGGGCGCTGAAAGAGTCTAAAATTTGATTTAAAAAAAATTTGAGAAAATTAAATAAAATTTTGGGGCTGGAGGAGATTCTGGGGGCGACAAAAGGGATTCTGGGGGGGGATAAAGACAGGATTGGAGATGCTGGAAGGGATCTTGGCTGCGATGGGAAGAATTTGGGGGAAAAAAGTGAAAATTTGGGGTGCTGAAAAGGGTCTAAAATATGATTTAAAAAAAATTTGAGAAAATTAAATAAAATTTTGGGGCTGGAGGAGATTCTGGGGGCGACAAAAGGGATTCTGGGGGCGGATAAAGACAGGATTGGAGATGCTGGAAGGGATCTTGGCTGTGATGCGAGGAATTTGGGGGAAAAAAGTGAAAATTTGGGGTGCTGAAAAGGGTCTAAAATATGATTTAAAAAAAATTTGAGAAAATTAAATAAAATTTGGGGGCTGGAGGAGATTCTGGGGGTGACAAAAGGGATTCTGGGGGGGGATAAAGACAGGATTGGAGATGCTGGAAGGGATCTTGGCTGTGATGCGAGGAATTTGGGGGAAAAAAGTGAAAATTTGGGGTGCTGATAGAGTCTAAAATATGATTTAAAAAAAATTTGAGAAAATTAAATAAAATTTTGGGGCTGGAGGAGATTCTGGGGGCGACAAAAGGGATTCTGGGGGGGATAAAGACAGGATTGGAGATGCTGGAGGGAATCTTGGCTGTGATGGGAAGAATTTGGGGGAAAAAAGTGAAAATTTGGGGTGCTGAAAAGGGTCTAAAATATGATTTAAAAAAAATTTGAGAAAATTAAATAAAATTTTGGGGCTGGAGGAGATTCTGGGGGCGACAAAAGGGATTCTGGGGGGGATAAAGACAGGATTGGAGATGCTGAAGGGAATCTTGGCTGCGATGGGAAGAATTTGGGGAGAAAAAAATGAAAATCCGGGCTCCCAGCGAGGTTTCGGGGCGCCCCACCTTGCCCCGCGTCTCCTCGGGGATGTAATATCGATGTTTTTTCTCCAGATTTTCCTTCTCCCCAGCGCGTTTGTACTCTCGGGCCAAATCCCTGACGCGGCGTTTGTACTCCAGCTCCCGCCGCTCGGGCGCCGTCAGCGTCTCCTCCCCGAATAAATATTCCTCGTCGGCGATTTCCGCTTCCAGTTCCTCCAGTTTATCCCGTTCCCGTTTCGCTAAATATTCCCGACGGGATTTTTTCCGTAATTCCGGCACCTAAAAAAAAAAAAAAAATAAAATAAATAAAAAAAAAAACACCAAAAAAATATCAAAAATATTTTTGAAGTCGGAACTTCCGGGGAGAGGCCGCTTGGGGTTGATTTTTTTTTATTTTTTTAAATTTTTTTTAGGGGGGGGGGCTCACCATGGTTTTTTGATCTTCTTCGGCGATTTTGAGGCGTTTTTGGGCTTCTTCGTATGCCTGAAGGGGTGTGGGGGGGGGGAATAAAAGGGGGTGAGAGGAGAAGGGGGACCCCACAAATTCAGATTGTACGTGGAGGAAAAAAATGGGGGGGTGTGGGTGGCTAATGGCACCCCCAAATCTGAGTGGGGAAGGTGGGGAGGTCCCTTTCCCCCCCCCCCCCCCCAACCCTGTTCCATCGGGGTCCCCCCCAGATGGCGGCTGGGAGCCCTAAAATAAATGCAGGGATCCCCCAAGAGAGTGTGAGGGCCCCCCCCCCAAATCTCCTCCTGGGACTCGAATTCACACCCAACACCCCCTAAATCTGACCCAGGGCCCCCCAGTTCCACCCATGAGCTCGGTAGGGCCCCCCCAAACAGACACGGGTCCCCAAATTGCCCCCCCGGGGACCTCGATTCCCACCCAATCCCCCCCAGATCCCACCCGGGGCCCCCAAAAGCTCTGCAGGGCCCCCCCAAACACAGACAGATCCCCAAATTCCCCCCCCCGGGGACCTCAATTCCCACCCAATCCCCCCCAAATCCCCCCCAGCGACCCCAAATCCCACCCAGGGCCCCCCAGTTCTACCCAAAGACCCCCAGAACCTTGACAGGGCCCCCCCAAACAGACACAGGTCCCCAAATTCCCCCCCCGGTGACCTCAATTCCCACCCAATCCCCCCAAATCCCCCCCCCAGCAAACCCAAATCCCACCCAGGGCCCCCCAGTTCTACCCAAAGACCCCCAGAACCTTGACAGGACCCCCCCAAACAGACACAGGTCCGCAAATTCCCCCCCCGGTGACCTCAATTCCCACCCAACCCCCCCCCAGCAAACCCAAATCCCACCCAGGGCCCCCCAATTCCACCCAAGGACCCCCACGAGCGTGGCAGGACCCCCCCAAACTGACACAGGTCCCCAAATTCCCCCCCCCCAGGACCTCAATTCCCACCCAATCCCCCCCAAATCCCCCCCAGCAAACCCAAATCCCACCCAGGGCCCCCCAGAACCTTGGCAGGACCCCCCCAAACAGACACAGCTCCCCAAATTCCCCCCCCGGGGGACCTGAATCGTCCCCAAATCCGCCCCCAGTGACCCCAAATCCCACCCAGGGCCCCCCAGTTCTACACAAAGACCCCCAGAACCTTGGCAGGGCCCCCCCAAACAGACACAGGTCCCCAAATTCCCCCCCCCGGTGACCTCAATTCCCACCCAACCCCCCCCCAGCAAACCCAAATCCCACCCAAGGCCCCCCAGAACCTTGGCAGGGCCCCCCCAAACAGACAGAGGTCCCCAAATTCCCCCCCCGGTGACCTCAATTCCCACCCAATCCCCCCAAATCCCCCCCCCGGCAAACCCAAATCCCACCCAGGGCCCCCCAATTCCACCCAAGGACCCCCACGAGCGTGGCAGGACCCCCCCAAACTGACACAGCTCCCCAAATTCCCCCCCCGGGGGACCTGAATCGTCCCTAAATCCCCCCCCCCCCAGCGACCCCAAAACCCCCTTAAGGAACTCAAATCCAAACCCCTCGCCCCCATCACCCCCCCCCCCCCCCCCCCCCCAAATCCCATCCTGGCCCCCCCCAGCCCCTCACCTTGGCGTCGGGGCGGGGCAGGACGGAGCGGGTGCGGTCGCGGTCGCGGCGGCGCAGGCGCTCGGCGAAGGCGTCGCGTTCCTCCAGGTCCCGCAGCCGCTCCCGCTCCGACGCTTCCCACTCCGCCTCCGGCTCTTCGGGGGGGTCCCCGGGCCTCGTTTTTCTTTTTTGGGGGGGGTAAAAAAAGCAAAAATTCTGTTATATAACAAAAAAAAAAACCCAACACATCGTAAACCGTAAGGAGGACTCGGAGCTCGACGGGATCCTGAAAATTCAGCATCTGAGGGGACCCTGAGACCCCCCCAAAAGCCTGAAGGGGACCCCAATATCCTTGGGGGGTGTCTGAGAACCTGTGGGGACCCCCCCCCCCCAAGGGGAAACACTGAGATTCTTATCGCTGGGGAGGGGGGGGACCCCAAGATTTGGGAGGATTCTGAGAATCGGGGTAGGGACCCCCCCCCCCCTCCCCGGCCTGAGGGGTAGGAGGAAACTCTGAGATCTGCATAATAGGGGGGGACCCCAAGAACTGGGGGGACCCCAAAAACCAAGGGGGACCCCCCCAAAAAAAGGAAGAAACCCCCAAAACCCTCATAATGGGGGGGGACCCCACAAACTGTGGGGACCCCAAGAACCAGGGGGGGGATCCCTGAGGGGCAGGAGGGAACCCCAAGATCCTCATAATGGGGGGGACCCCCAAACACCAAAGGGGACCCCCAAAAAGTAGGAAGAAACACGAAAATCCTCATAATGGGGGGGACCCCAATAGCTGGGGGGGACCCCAAGAACTGGGGGGGACCCTTGAGGGGCAGGAGAAAACCCCAAGATCCTCATAATGGGGGGGGACCCCCAAAAAGCAGAAAGAACCCCCCAAATGCCCATAATGGGGGGGACCCCAAGAACTCGGGGGGACCCCTGAGGGTCAGGAGAAGACCCTGAGACGCCCATAACGGGGGGGGGACACCCCAATAATGGCGGGGGACACCCCAAGAACCGGGGGCACTCACTGGGGCGGCGGCGAGGGGCTGGAGGCTTCGGGCGACTCGGAGCGTCGCTGTCGAAGATGGCGGCGTCGGCGGGAAGCGTCGGCCGTGCTGGGGGCGGAGCCTTGGGAAGGGGCGGAGCTGGGGGCGGGGCCCGCCCCCTCGTCATCGCTGTCGACCAATCGGTAACCCTGGCTACGGCGTTGGAGCTCCTGGGCCGCCCGCTCGGCCGCTCGGGCCGGTGGCTCCCGCGAGGACTCCCGGGGCACCTGGGGGGCGGGGACGGCGTCAGGACACGCCTCCTGTGGGGTGGCCACGCCCCATGGCACGGCTCCACCCCTCCACCGAGCCACGCCCATCAGCCCCCATAACGGATTGAGGTTACCTGGCAATAGCCCCGCCCCTACACCTAACCCCACCCCTTTAAGCCCCACCCACCCACCCCCGACACGCCCACCCAAGCCCCTCCCTCTCCCACGCAGAAACCCCGCCCCCCCGAGCACGCACCAATCGTGCTGGTCACTCCTCCCTTAAGCCCCGCCTCCTTCCCTTAAAGCCACGCCCCCTAGACACCCCCCACATGCCCCTCCCACCACCCCAAAACCACGCCCCTCGCACAATCACCTCCCGTGGAAGCCCCGCCCCTTCCAAGCACGCACCAATCGTGCTGGCCACGCCTCCCTTAAGCCCCGCCTCCTACCCTTCAAGCCACGCCCCCTAGACCCGCACATGCCCCTGCCACCACCCCAAACCACGCCCCTCGCACAATCACCTCCCGCGGAAGCCCCGCCCCCTCCAAGCACGCACCAATCGTGCTAGCCACTCCTCCCTTAAGCCCCGCCTCCTACCCTTCAAGCCACGCCCCCTAGACCCCCCACACGCCCCTCCCACCACCCCCAAACCACACCCCTGGCACACCCACCTCCCGCGGAATCCCCGCCCTCTTCCCCACGGCCCCGCCCACACTCCGTAGGAGTGGGGTGGGGCAAAGCGGAAGCCCCGCCCACCTTGTCCCAGAGCTCCCGCGCGAAGGCGCGCACCCGCGGCTCCTCCACCCGCAGCGCCTCGGTGTCCCGCAGCCGCTCCAGCAGCTCCTCCGGGCTCCGGCTCCGCCGCGCCAGCGCCACCAGGAAGGCGGGGACGTGCCGCCCGCTCAGGCCCAGCAGCGCCTGCAGCTCCGCGGAGACCCAGCGCTCCAGGGCGGCCGCCATGGCGCTCCCGCCTTCCTCCCGCCTCCTTCCGGCTTCCGCCTCCCGCCCGCCGCGCCCAGCCAATCCCATCGCGGCACCGCCCCCTGCCGCGCGCTTGCGCATGCGTCGCTAGGAAGCCACGCCCGCTCTCCGCTCCGCCTCCTCTGCTCTCCCGCCCGCGGTTTGCGCATGCGTCGTTGTGAAGCCGAGCCCGGCCCGCCCCCCTCCCCCTCCCCTCCGGCACACGCCGCTGCCGCGCGGTGCGCATGCGTCGCTGGAAAGCCACGCCCGCTTTGGCCGCGTGGCCACGCCCACTCCCCCCTCACGCGTCACGCACGCTCTGCGCATGAGTCGCTACAAAACCACGCCCACTTTAGCCGCGTGGCCACGCCCACTCCCCCTCCCACTCGGCACGCCCGCTGTGCGCATGCGTTGCTAGGCAACAACGCCCGGTGCCACAGTGTAGCCACGCCCACTCCCCCCATCTGACACGCCCCCTGGAGCGCTCTGCGCACGCGTCGCTATAAAACCACGCCCACTTTAGCCGCATGGCCACGCCCACTCCCCCCACTCGGCACGCCCGCTCTGCGCACGCGTCGCTAAAAACACGCCCACTGTCACGGCTTAGCCACGCCTACTCCCCTCCGGCCCGCCCTACCCGCTGCGCTCCGCGCATGCGCGCTCCCCCCCCCTACCGTAATCCCGCGTCGAGCCGCGCGGCTACAAATGTAAACCCGCCCTTCGGCTTCGCCAGGGCCGCCCCCGGCGCCTCCCCCCGCCCGCCCGCGCCCCCGGTGTCACCAGCCGGGCTCAGAGCAACGCGTCACCTGTGATTTATTGTCACTTGTCGCGATACAGTGCGGCCACGCCCCCCCCACCCCCCCCCCGCCGGGACAGGAGCAAAGTGAGGGCGTCATTGCCATGGCAACAGGTGCGGGCCTCAGGCTTCGTTGCCATGGCAATGCGAGCAGGCCTCAGGCTTTGTTGCCACAACAGTCAGACTAGGCCTCAGGCTTCGTTGCCATGGCAATGAGAGCAGGCCACAGGCTTCGTTGCCATGGCAATGTGAGCAGGCCTCAGGCTTCGTTACCACGGCAATCCGACCAGGCCTCAGGCTTTGTTGCCACAACAGTCAGACTAGGCCTCAGGCTTCGTTGCCATGGCAATGAGAGCAGGCCTCAGGCTTTGTTGCCATGGCAATGCGAGCAGGCCTCAGGCTTTGTTACCACGGCAATGCGAGCAGGCCTCAGGCTTCGTTGCCATGGCAATGAGAGCAGGCCTCAGGCTTCATTACCACAACAGTCAGACTAGGCCTCAGGCTTCGTTGCCATGGCAATGCGAGCAGGCCTCAGGCTTCATTACCACAACAGTCAGACTAGGCCTCAGGCTTCGTTGCCATGGCAATGCGAGCAGGCCTCAGGCTTCATTACCACAACAGTCAGACTAGGCCTCAGGCTTCGTTGCCATGGCAATGCGAGCAGGCCTCAGGCTTTGGCCTCCTCCCCTCTCCGCCATTTCGTCTCCTCGGCCCCCCCAGGGCTCCCCCATCCCCTATCCCCCCCCCCCCGCCCCATCTCTCCTCCTCCCTTTGGCCTCTGTCGCCATTTCCCCTCCCTCGGCCATTTTGGCACCTCCCTGTCCCCTCTCACCCGTCCCCCCTCCATTGTCCCCCCCCCCTATAAAACAGCTTTGCCCCCGCCCCCCCCCAGCTAATACTGCCACGGCTTTGGCACCTGCCCCCCCCCCCCGGCCCCCCCCGCCATCTTTGACCCAGTTATAACTGGGCCTGGCCCAGTTCCTAACTGGGACAGCTCCGCTTGACCCAATACTGACAACGTTGCCCCACCCTTGGCTAAAAAAAAAAAGCCCTTAATTAGGTTAAAAAAAAAAAAAACCTCATTAAAAATAATTGTGTGTCTGTGTCTGTCCCCCCCCTCCCCGCTAAAAAAAGCTACAAAATGGGGAGGGAAGAGCTGGGACCCCCCCAAAATGGTTCCCCTGAGGAGGGGGGGGGGGGACACACAAAATGGCGCCGGGTCCCCAGGGTGGGGACAGTGTCCTTGTGCCCCCCCCCGGGGTGTTTTTTTTTTTGTTTGTTTTTTTTTTTGGGGGGGGGGGGGGGGAATTTGTCCTCGTCCGTGTGTCCCAGCCCTGTCCTGCCCTGCCGGGGGGGTCCCTCAGATCCGGGGTTCCCCCCCGCCCCCCCCGTCTGCCCCTGCCCTCGAGGGGGGGGGGGTGGGGGTGGGGGGGGGGTCCCAGCGTGGTGCCCCCCCACCCTCCGCCGTGGGGCAGAGGCCGGGGTTACCGCCGGCAGGATTCATCTGGGGGGGGGAGAAGGAATGGGGGGGGGGGGGGGTGAGGACCTGTTAACCCCCCTCCCCAAAGTGTCCAGAGCCCCCATCACCCCTCTCAAGCCCCCCCCAAGAATCCAGGGACCCCAATTTCTTCCCTCACCCCCCCCATGTGTCCAGGGACCCCCATTACCCCCCCAAATTGTCCAAGACCCCCCCATTACCCCTCTTAACCCCCCCCACGTGTCCAGGGACCCCCATTACCCCCCCCAAAGTGTCCAGGGACCCCATTACCCCCCCAAATTTTTCAGGACCCCCCCCATTACCCCCCTTAAACCCCCCCCAAATTGTCCAGGGACCCCCATTACCCCCCCAAAGTGTCCAGGCCCCCCTTAAACCCCCTCAAATTGTTCAGGGACCCCCCCTTACCCCCCCAAATTGTCCAAGACCCCCCCGTTACCCCCCTTAAACCCCCCCAAAGTGTCCAGGGACCCCATTACCCCCCCAAATTTTTCAGGACCCCCCCGTTACCCCCCTTAAGCCCCCCCAAATTGTCCAAGACCCCCCCATTACGCCCCCCCCAGGACACTCACCCACGAGCAGGGCCCGGGCTCGCAGCCCCCCCGGCAGCCCCCGCATCGGGGGGGGTTCCTCGTCCTCCTCATCCTCCTCGGGGGCCGAGGGGGGCCGGGGGGGGGCGGCTCTTCGGGGGGGCCCCAGGCCGCCATCGCTGCCCCCTCCGAGGGGTAACAGAAGGTTCGCTCCAGCTCCCGCTCGCTGAACCAGATCTTCAGCTGGGGGGGGGACACATTTTTTGGGGGGGGGGGGGACAGCGACACCCCCTCGGGGTCACAGCAGGGATGGGGACACCCCTGGGGAAAGGGGGTGACACGGGGACACCCTGGGGACACCCCAGGGGTGGTGGGGACAGCCTGGGGACAGTGTCACCCGTGGGGGACACACACAACCCCCCCCCCCCCGGGGACACCTTGGGGACACCCTGGGGACACCTTGGGGACATCTGAGGGTGGGGGGGGGAACCCCTGGGGTCACCCTGGGGGGGTGGGGACACCCTGGGGGGGGTTGGGGACACCCTGGGGTCACTCTGGGGGGGTCGGGACACCTTGGGGGGGTTGGGGACACCCTGGGGTCACTCTGGGGGGGTGGGGACACTGGGGGGGGGTTGGGGACACCCTGGGGTCACTCTGGGGGGGTGGGGACACCGTGGGGGGGTTGGGGACACCCTGGGGTCACCCTGGGTGGGTGGGGACACTGGGGGGGGGTTGGGGACACCCTGGGGTCACCCTGGGTGGGTGGGGACACTGGGGGGGGGTTGGGGACACCCTGGGGTCACTCTGGGGGGGTGGGGACACCGTGGGGGGTGGGGACACCCTGGGGTCACCCTGGGGGGGTGGGGACACCCTGGGGGGGGTTGGGGACACCCTGGGGTCACTCTGGGGGGGTCGGGACACCTTGGGGGGGTTGGGGACACCCTGGGGTCACTCTGGGGGGGTGGGGACACCGTGGGGGGGTTGGGGTCACCCTGGGGTCACTCTGGGGGGGTGGGGACACCGTGGGGGGTTGGGGACACCCTGGGGTCACCCTGGGGGGGTGGGGACACCCTGGGGGGGGTTGGGGACACCCTGGGGTCACTCTGGGGGGGTCGGGACACCTTGGGGGGGTTGGGGACACCCTGGGGTCACCCTGGGTGGGTGGGGACACTGGGGGGGGGTTGGGGTCACCCTGGGGTCACTCTGGGGGGGTGGGGACACCGTGGGGGGGTTGGGGTCACCCTGGGGTCACTCTGGGGGGGTGGGGACACCGTGGGGGGGGTTGGGGACACCCTGGGGTCACCCTGGGTGGGTGGGGACACCGTGGGGGGGGTTGGGGACACCCTGGGGTCACTCTGGGGGGGTGGGGACACCGTGGGGGGGGTGGGGACACCCTGGGGTCACTCTGGGGGGGGTTGGGGACACCCCGGGGTCACGACGTCCCCAACTCCAGGGAGAAGCGTGTTTGTGCCCCCCCCTCGCCTCTCCCCGGGGGGGGGGGGTGGTGTGTGTTCCTATGGCAATTAATCCCCCCCTTGGCTTAATGGTAATTAACGAAGCTATTAATGACCTGGGGGGGGTCACGTGGCCGCGGGGGATGGGAGAGAAGCAGTTGGGGGAGGGGGGGCGGGGGGGGCCCAGCTCTGCCACCGCGGGAACCGCTTCCTTCCCCCCCCCGCCTCCTTGTTCCTGTTTTTGGGGTGACCCGGAGGATTCTGGGTATCGCTTTTGGTTGAGGGGGGGGGTAAAGTCACTACAGACCCCTCTGCTCCCCCACTTCTAGGGGATGCAGGGGTCTGGGCCCCCCCGAAAGAAAAAATAAAAATTAAAAAAAAAAGTAAAGTTTTTAAAACTAAAAAATAAAATAGAAAAAAAAAATAATAAAAATTGAAATTAAAAAAATGTTTAAGAACTAAATAGAAAAATTAAAAACAAATTTTAAAAAAATTTAAAAATTAAAAAAAAAATTTCCAAAGAATTAAAAAAAAAAAATTAAAAAATATTTTTTAAAAAGGTAAAAAAAAAAATAAAGGGAGGGATTGAGGCTTCTGGGTGGTTCGGGGGGGGGCGAGGGGGTGCAGGGAGGGAGGAAGCGGTGACGATGCGGGTGTCCGGGCCCCCCCCCGAGGGGGACAAGGGGGGACACAAGGGGGGGGGACACAGGGAGGGGGACAAGGGGTCCAGGAGGGGACAAAGATGGGGAGATGGGGGGGATAGGGGGGGGACAGGGGGGGTTTGAGTGGGACATGGGGGGCACGAGGGGACAGGGGGGGACATGGGGGGGACACGAGGGGATGGGGGACACAAGGGGGGACACGAAGGGACAAAGGGGGGACACGAGGTGGCACAGGGGGACACAAGGGGGGACACGAGGGGCCAGGGGGGGACACAAGGGGATGGGGGACACAAGGGGGGACACGAAGGGACAAAGGGGGGACACAAGGTGGCACAGGGGGACACGGGGGGCCAGTGGGGGACACTGGGGGCCAGGGGGGGACACTGAGGGACACGGGGAGCCAGGGGGGGACACAAGGGGACAGGGGGACACACGGGGACAGAGGGGGACAGGGGGGGCCAGGGGGGGACACGAAGGGACAAGGGGGGACACAAGGTGGCACAGGGGGACACGGGGGGCCAGGGGGGGACACTGGGGGACACGGGGAGCCAGGGGGTGACACAAGGGGACAGGGGGACACACGGGGACAGAGGGGGACACGGGGGGCCAGGGGGGGACACAAGGGGACAGGGGGACACACGGGGACAGAGGGGGACACGGGGGGCCAGGGGGGGACACAAAGGGACAAGGGGGGACACGAGGTGGCACAGGGGGAAACGGGGGGCCAGGGGGGGACACTGGGGGACACGGGGAGCCAGGGGGTGACACAAGGGGACAGGGGGACACATGGGGACAGAGGGGGAAACGGGGGGGCAGGGGGGGACACAAGGGGACACGGGGGGACACGAAGGGACAAGGGGGGACACAAGGTGGCACAGGGGGACACGGGGGGCCAGGGGGGGACACTGAGGGACACGGGGGGCCACAAGGGGACACGAGGGGCCACAAGGGGACACAGGGGGCCACGAGGGGCCACGAGGGGGACACGGGGGGACACGAGGGGACACGGGGGGCAGGGGGGTCTCTACCTTCTTGCGGTGGGGGTCGTTCTTGGCCAGGCAGGAGCGGGGCAGGGCCAGGTACCCGCCGATGACCTGGATCTCCTCGGCCGTGGGGTATCGCTTCTTGGGGGGCCCCGCGGTGGCCCCGGGAGGCCCCGGAGTAGCCACAGGGGGTGTAACTTGGGGGGTCCCCGCCTCGGGCCCGTTAACCGTCCCCCCCCGCCGGGGTCGCACCGTGATGGTGTTGCCGCTGCGACGTTGAAGAGCCGGGTGGGCCAAGGGGGGCCCCCCGGCGTCGCGGCGGGGAGCCCCTCGCATGGCCACCGGCCCGTTGCCCGGCCCCCCAAGTAGGGGCCCCCCGGGACTACCAACAGCCGGCCCCTCACCGGCGCCGCTCTCGCCGCCACGCCCCTGCGCCGCCGTCATGGCCGCCGCGGGAGTCGCGGGCGGCGGCGCGGCCACCGCCGGGGACCCGCAGCTCTTGGTTGGGCCTTGACCCTCGGCTGACCCCAGAACCTCGTGGCCATCCAGGCCCCCAGGTAGCCCCTGGCCCCCCGGTGGCCCCCGGCCCTCAACCATCTTCCAGCTCTTGACCATCCCCTTGACCGTCCCTTGACCCTCAACTGTCCCCAAGTCTTTGGTTGCCCCCAACCCTTCAGGTGGCCCCGGGCTAGTGGCCACCCCGTGGCTTTTGGTGGTCCGATGGGTCTCGGCCACCTGCTGGCCCTCAGCTGGCCCTCGGCCCTCAACTGTCCCCAAGTCCTTGGTTGTCCCTTGGGCCTCGGTTGGCCCCGGGCTGGTGGCCACCCCACCATGGCCCTTGACCGTCCTACAGCCCTCAACTGGCCCTTGTCCCTCAACTGTCCCCAAGCCCTTGGTTGTCCCCCGCCCCTCAACTGGCCCCGGCTCCTTGGCTGCCCCCAGACCTTCTGCTGGCCCCGGGCTAGTGGCCAACCCGTGACCCTTGCCCGTCCCTTGTCCCTCGGGTGTCCCCACGCCCTTGGCTAAGCCCCACCCCTTGACGGTCCCAAGGCCCTTGGTTGTCCCTTGTCCCTCCGCTGTCCCCACGCCCTTGACCGACCCCCGTGTCTTGACCGTCCCCGGGTCTTTGGTTGCCCCCAGACCCTCAGGTGGCCCTGGGCTAGTGGCCACCGCATGGCCCTTGATGGTCCTATGGCTCTCGGCCACTTGCTGTCCCTCACCCGTCCCTTGACCCTCAACTGTCCCCACGCCCTTGGTTGACCCCAAACCATCAACTGGCCCCGGGCTGGTGGCCACCCCGTGGCCCTTGATGGTCCTATGGCTCTCGGCCACCTCAGCCGTCCCTTGTCCCTCGAGTGTCCCCACGCCCTTGACCGCCCCCCGTGTCTCCGCTGTCCCCCCACCTTTGGTCGTCCCCAGGCTCTCGACCATCCCCGGGCTGGTGGCCACCCCGTGGGTCTCAACCCCAACTTGCCCCTCGTCCCCCGATGTCCGACGGCGGGTGGGGGACGTCTCGGGGGGACTCTCGGGGAGCCCCTCGGTGCTGAGCGAGCGGGCGGGGGGGCGCGGGGCGAAACGGCTCAGCAGCCGACTGACTCGCCCCCGGGGGGGTTCGCTCTCCCCGCAACGTTCCAGCCCTTCGGCGCTTCGGCTCAGCCCCGGGGACAACGCCAAGGCCCCCCCTTGTTGGGGGACACCCCCCCCGGCGGTGACCCCCGCTTTGGCTCGTCGCCGTTCCAACAGTTCCCGTTTCCATGGGGGCAACTGAGCCGCCCGGTCCCGTTGCTCCCGCTCGCGCCGTCGAGCCGCCTCCTCCTCCCGCCGGCGCCGTTCCAGGAGTTGTAATTTCCAACCCGGCACCGCCATCGCCTGCCGCGGGATGGGGCCGTGTGGGGCTGGGGGAACGGGGCGAGGGGGGGGGACGGGGGGGGGGGTGGGGGCAATGGGGGGGGGTATCGGGGGTGGGGGAGGAACTAAGGAGGGGGGGAGGAAGCAGGGATGGGGGTGAGGAACCAAGATGGTGGGGAGGAACCAAGATGGCGGGTGGAGGAACCAAGATGGCGGGGAGAAACCAAGATGGCGGGGAGGAACGAAGATGGCGGGGAGGAACGAAGATGGCGGGGAGGAACGAAGATGGTGGGTGAAGAACCAAGATGGCGGGAGGAACCAAGATGGTGGGTGAAGAACCAAGATGGCGGGGTGGAACCAAGATGGTGGGTGAAGAACCAAGATGGCGGGGAGGAACCAAGATGGCGGGTGAAGAACCAAGATGGCGGGGTGGAACCAAGATGGTGGGTGGAGGAACCAAGATGGCGGGGAGAAACCAAGATGGCGGGGAGGAACCAAGATGGTGGGTGAAGAACCAAGATGGCGGGGAGGAACCAAGATGGCGGGTGGAGGAACCAAGATGGCGGGTGGAGGAACCAAGATGGCGGGGAGAAACCAAGATGGCGGGTGGAGGAACCAAGATGGCGGGGAGAAACCAAGATGGTGGGTGAGGAACCAAGATGGCGGGTGGAGGAACCAAGATGGCGGGTGGAGGAACCAAGATGGCGGGGAGGAACCAAGATGGCGGGTGGAGGAACCAAGATGGCGGGGAGGAACCAAGATGGCGGGGGAGGAACCAAGATGGCGGGTGGAACGGGGTGGGGGTGTTGGGGGACACTGGAGTCCCCGGGGGTGGGGACGGGGCCACCGGGGCCACCGGGGCCGGGACAGGGGCCACCAGGGATTGGGGACAGGAGCCACGGGGCCACCAGGGATGTGACAAGGGCCACCAGGGCCACCAGGGCCAGGGGTATGAGGGCCACCAGGCATGGGGACAGGAGCCACAGGGCCACCAGGGATGGAACAGGGCCACCAGGGATTGGGGACATGATGGCCACCAAGGATGGGACAAGGGCCACCAGGGATTGGGGACAGGAGACACAGGGCCACCAGGGATGGGACAGGGCCACCAGGAATGGGGACAGGAGCCACGGGGCACAAGGGATTGGGGACATCAGGGCCACCAGGGATGGGACAGGGGCCACCAGGGCCACCAGGGATGGGGACAGAAGACACAGGGCCACCAGGGATTGTGGCCACCAGGGGTACCAGGGATGGGACAGGGGCCACCAGGGCCACCAGGGGCCAGGGGTATGAGGGCCACCAGGGATTGGGGACAGAGCCACGGGGCCACCAGGGATGTGACAGGGCCACCAGGGATTGGGAACAAGGGCCACCAGGGATGTGACAGGGGCCACCAGGGCTTGGGGACAGGAGCCACGGGGCCACCAGGGATTGGGGACAAGGGCCACCAGGGAATGTGACAGGAGCCACCAGGGATTGGGGACAGGAGCCACGGGGCCACCAGGGATGTGACAGGGGCCACCAGGGATTGGGGACATCAGGGCCACCAGGGCCAGGGGGTATGAGGGCCACCAGGGATTGGGGACAGGAGCCACGGGGCCACCAGGGATGTGACAGGGGCCACCAGGGATTGGGAACAAGGGCCACCAGGGATGTGACAGGGGCCACCAGGGCTTGGGGACAGGAGCCACGGGGCCACCAGGGATTGGGGACAAGGGCCACCAGGGATGTGACAGGAGCCACCAGGGATTGGGGACAGGAGCCACGGGGCCACCAGGGATGTGACAGGGGCCACCAGGGATTGGGGACATCAGGGCCACCAGGGACTGAGGACAGGGGCCACCAGGGCCACCAGGGATGTGACAGGGGCCACCAGGGATGTGACAGGGGCCACCAGGGATTGGGGACATCAGGGCCACCAGGGCTTGGGGACAGGAGCCACGGGGCCACCAGGGCCTAAGGACAGGGGCCACCTGGGCTTGTGGCCACCAGGGCCGTGACAGGGGCCCCCAGTGCCCCCAGTGCGGGGGCGCCACGGCCACCGCCGCGATGGTGACAAACGGGGGGGGACCGTGGGGGGGGGGTGGGGACACTTGGGGACCCCCCCGGCGCTGGCCCCGCCCCCCCGGTACACCCTGGGGGGGGGCCGGACCCCGCCCGGAGGCGTTTGAGGAGGGGGGGGGGGGGGGTGTTTTATACACGCCCCCCCCTCCCCGCGACCCCCCCAAATCTCCCGGGGGGGGGTCCCTAGAAATCGTCGGGGGGGTCCCCGAAATCCGAGAGGGGTTGGGGGGGGGGGGACACCCCCAAATTTTTTTTGGGGGGGGGGGGGGCAGAGCGCGGCCGCGCGGCCGCGAACTCTTTGTGGAGAAACGACCCGGGGGGGGGGGGAGGAAAGGGGAATCCCAGCGCCCCCCCCCGCGGTTCAATCACCCCCCTCCCCCTCCCTGGGGAACCCCAAAAGTCCGGGGGGGGGGTGGGGGGTGGAATTTTGGGGGGGGGGGGTAAAAAAAAAAAAAAAAGGGGGGGTGCAGGAGGGGGGGGGGGTGTGTGCCATTATACTCACCCCGGGATGGAGCCGGACCCAGGCGGTTGTGGGGGGGGGGGGGGGGGTAAAAATGA